>NW_016107325.1:1806501-1835774 GCF_001604975.1 Cebus imitator | reverse complement strand
TCTGGTAGTGCTTTTATAATGGGCTTGCTGTTCAGTCCTCACCACACACTTAGCTACTTCTTTTGGGTGCTTGGGTGCAGAACTTCCTTTGAAGCCAGTGGGAGCTATGTGCACAGATGAAATGTGTGGCAGGAAGGGAACGTTTCCCACCTTCTCCTTTCTCGGGCTCTTTCCTCTCTGTGTGACAATATTTTCCACTCCTCTGTAGATAAGAATCTTTTTGTAAATTTTCTATATTTAACACCAAGACTAAATGCTGTTAAGCAACATCAGCCATTCTCACCACATCCACTGAGATTAAAAGCGAGTCAAAGACAATTAGGTTATTCTGGCAGGAGCTGTGGCCCCATAAACTGATGATTTTTGATAGTGTCTTTCAGCACGTTCTCTTCTGCAAATGCTAGGATTCAGACTAAGGCAATTTCCATTTTGCCTCCCCCTTTAAAAAGAGAGAGAGCAAATAAGATATATATTTTTTAATACATTCTTGATACTTTCCTTGGCTTTTTAGGGCCAGATGGGTGCTCAGTGATACCTCTCAGTTCTTATGTATGGTCACTGGATTTCATCTAACCCTCTTCCCCAGAAGTCTTGTGTAACACTGAAAAACTTCAGAAGAAGACCATCTACAAATTTCCTTGACAATCCATGGTGACGTTGAATGGTCTTTCCTTTCAAGAAAGTGCCACCTTAAGTGATTGCTTGAAGAGAAATAACCAGTTGCTTCTAATCTGGAGGTCTGAGGAGTGCCAGGTCTGCTGTGTCATGTACTCCTTTAGATAATCAAAGGACTCCACAGGCCAGTCCTTGCGCTGACCTGACCACTCCAGATCCTGTAACTGAGGTCTTAGCTTCTTCTTGGTTTCCTTCTCTGAATTATCTTCCAGATCTCTACAACCTAGGAAAGGCTAAAATTGAGGCTGTCTTTACCCTGAAAGTATTTCCCACATTTAAGTTTCTCCTACACGAAGTAAACTTCAATGGGGGAAGTTTGCTTTCACCAACCAGCTCCATTCCAGCTCTTTCAGGTCTGAAATTTAAGAATCTGGAAGGGACACTCCAGAGACTTTTAACTAAGGGAAACTAAACTTTTAACTAAAGGACATTATTTACTTTTAACTAAAGGAAATTCTTGGTTTTAACTACAAGAAATTATTAGTTTTCAAACGTGCGTTTTCATATGTGCATGGGATTGAACACTTGAGGACAAGTGAAAAATGTTCTTTAAATATTCAGTTATAAAACACATTTACTATTAATTGAATAAAAAGGACTCTCCTGCACCTCCAAGAGTAATTTCGTTTTAGAATAACAGAACAAAATTTTGTTTGGAATAAATTGCCAACAGTAATTTACATTTACTAACTTATTTAGGATAATTTCCCAGGTGTTCTTCGGCAATTTAAATACTCTGTTACTATGTAAGTTTCCTTGTCTGTAAAATTAAACAGAGGAAGTAGATTGTCCCAGAAATGGTTTTAACTATAATCATATTTTTTTGATTTTGTGATCTTAGATAAACTTCAGTATTTTCAGTCTGGACAGAAAGATGATTAGAAGGGACAGTTGAACAGAAAGACATAAAGTACAGAGGTCAAAGTAATTTCAGAGTCAAATTGGATCCTCTCTCTTCCTCTGAAGAAGTGTTTGAATGACTCACGAAAAGCCTCTAACCTTCTCCCCTCCTGCTGATTGTTCTTCTTTCTCTTCTTCTTTGTCCCTTTGTTTTCCTCTTCTTCCTCCTTATGCTCCTCTATTTTCTTCATTCTTTCCTTTTTGTGAAATAGAGTCTTGCTCTTTCACTTAGGCTGGAGTGCAGTGGCACGATTGCAGCTCTACAACCTCCACTTCCCAGGTTCAAGTGATTCTTCTGCCTCTGCCTCCTGAGTAGTTGGGATTATAGGTGTGCGCCACCACACCTGGCTAATTTTTGTATTTTTAGTAGAGACAAGGAGTTTTACCATGTTGGTCAGGCTGGTCTCCAACTCCTGACCTTGTGATCCAACCACCTCTGACTCCCAAAGTGCTGGGATTACAGGGGTGAGCCACCACACCCAGCCTTTTTTTTTTGAGGCAGGATCTTGCTCAGGCTGGAGTGCAGTGGCATCTATCTGCAGCCTCAACCCTTGGGCTCAAGCAATCCTCCCATCTCAGCCTCCTGAGAAGCTGAAACTAAAGGCACATGTCACCACATCTGGCTAATTTTTAATATTTTGTAGATGTGGGGTCTCACTATGTTGCCATGGCTGGTCTTGAACTCCCAGAGACAAATGATCCTCCTGTCTCAGCCTCCCAAAGTGCTGGGATTACAGGTGTTAGCCACTGTGCCTGGTCAGTGCAATGGATTTTTATTAGTTTGATATATTTATTTTATTTTTCAATTAAAGTCCAGTTACCATGATTAAGCCTATATTCCATCTCCTTTGCTACCCCATCCCACATAACTAAGCACCAAAGTTGTCTTAGATTTATTTAATTTCAAAGAACAGGAGAAAGGAAATCAGTAGTTCATTTGGTGCTATTTTTTCTTGGATATTTTCCACGTACCTGAAGAATGATTTTTTTTCATGTATGTGAAGACTGTTGACCTATTTTTGTTGTCATTGTTGCTTTCCTATCATTATGTTTTTGTATTGATTTTTTTTTTTTTTTTGGGTCAGAGAAGATTTCAAGCAATTTGGAGAAGGTTTTAAAGTCATTCAGTCTTAAAAAATTTGTCCTGCTGGTACTATGAAATACATCTCTGTATATTCATTTTTGAATTGATGAGCATATGACAGGCAGTAGGCAGCAGGATTCATTATTAAACAATTCTTGCATTATGCTTCAGAAAGCTTAGCAATCTGATCTGTAGTACATGAAAATAAGTAAGAAAAGAACAAAAACAGATATATGCATGAGAATTTGGTCTCAAGTCAGAAAGTAGCCAACAATTATTTTTACTAGGATTTTTTTTTTTAAAGTAGAGCTAGAAAGTGGGAATATTTGATACCATTATGAACACATTAATTTTTCATATTTTATTGAAAAGTTTCTGTTGCCTTATGCCATGTTGAAAATTTTAGAAGTTAGTTGAAGGAGATAAGAATGACTGAAAGTTTGGAAGACTGAATTTATGAAAAAAAAATTTAAAAAGGCAAAGTTCTGGCTGGGCACAGTGGCTCATGCCTGTAATCCCAGCACTTTGGCAGGCCAAGGTGCGCAGCTCACGAGGTCAAGAGATTGAGATTATCCTGGCCAACACGGTGAAACCCCATCTCTACTAAAAATACAAAAAAAAGCTGGGCATGGTGGTATGTGCTCAGAGTCCCAGCTACTTGGGAGGCTGAGGCCGGAGAATTACTTGAACCCAGGAGGTGGAGGTGGCAGTGAGTGGAGATGGCGACACTGCACTCCAAACTGGTGACAGAGCGAGACTCTGTCAAAAAAAAAAAAAAATCATCTAATGATGATCTTCCAGTAAAGGTAGTGTGATTTGGTGGGAAGGGCAGCAGTCTGGGGAACAGAAAGCCAGTGCCTAACCACAGCTACTCCCAATAATCCCCCGTGTAAAATCGTCTGTATTTGTCAAATGAGGGCAGCGTATTGAGTCATTTTTTGAAAGTCTTCCTAGCTCAAACTTTATAATGGCTTTTTATCACCAAGAATATAAAACAAAAATAAATGTGCAAAGTGTATTGAGTTGGCCTTGTTAAGGAAAATAAAAAAGACACAGCATTTTTAAATTTAGGGTTGAAACACTCATAGAATTTGGGAAATTTTATTCCATTTACAATGTTGGCATTTGGGTTCAGTGCTTCTCTTCTTTTCTTTCCCTTTGCAAAGCCCATTGTGTCTTGCTTATTCTTGGCAGTGTTCAAACACCAGCTCTAGGAAAGAAAAAAAAAAGAATAAAAATAGAAAAATTAATGCAAGTACAATTTCTTCTGGGGAGTCCACTGGTTTCCTCTCAGCTTGCCCTACTTTTTCTCAAACTTGGCCTGCATACCAATTTGTTGTGTTTCTTTGCAAATCTTGTCAGAGTTGTTGCAAAAAGAAAAAAGTTCAAGAAAAGAATGAGAATTATAAAACTAAATAAAATTGACAGGCTACCAGTACTTAAAAGCAAAATAAGAGTGAATTCCCCTCTCCACCCAAGCCCTTCAGGAGCCCATGGAAACCAGTAAATAATTAACTACTTTCACTTGAAGTATGACAAAGAGGGCCTCTGGGTTTGTTGAGCAAGCACTAGATGATCTTCAGCGTCCTATGTGGTCCAAAGTTTCCATAACATGATTTCTGCCCTCAGGGAAATCACATTTCAAAAGTGGGGAAAAGGGAAGTTTAGACTAAGCCTGGTTCATTTGAAAAATGACAAAAGCTATTTTACCTCTGAGTGTGTCTCTAAACGCCTCTGGCATTCCATACAAATGCAATTATTTTCTCCCCTGGGGAGTTCACTGGTTTAGGTGGGCTATTGTTTTCTAGTTGCTTGGGAGAGTAAGCCACGTTTCAAAAACTAAGCCATTAAGCAAAGAATAGCAAACCATAAGCAAGGGACACAGTGGAGAGTCAAAAATCTGTAATGGTCTATGCGCTTGTGAACTATTTAGTATTTAAGAGAAGTTTCACTTTTTGAAAAATTCAAAGGCATAAGTTATAATATCAGTTTTCAGTAGTCGGAAAGCAAATCAAAGTTAATCGTAATAAACACTATTGATTATGGAATCCTTGCACTTTAGAAAGGATTTCTAAAGCATCTATTAAAAAAAAAAATCTCCAAAATCCAGCTAATAAATTGGCTCTTGAATCCAGGGAAAGAGGGGAGTCAATACATTGCCCCCCTAAAAAAAATTTAAAAAAAGAAAGAAAAAAAGAACAAGAAAATCACTCTGCAACCCACTTGTTTTGAGTGTAAGGCCTTGGGTCTGTTTTCCAGGATGAAGAGAGAAGGAAACATTCCTTATATGGTTATGCATTTGTATTTAATGTATACAGAATTTTGGCGAGGTGTTATAAATTAGACAAAAAAGAGAATGTATTTTACCTTTAGATAGCAATTACTAAAGGGGATACAATACAGCAGCTTAAGAAAACTGGGAACTATTAACAATCTGCTTATCACTGAGTGAAAGTGTTGTCCTATACACTGATTATGGAGTTGAATATCATATCACAGATAGGAGTGACAGATCGATACAATCTGGCTTTTCCTTCATTCAGTTTCTGAACTTGTGGCTAGAAGCCAGGGGTATATTTTGCTGTCTTTGTTCCTCCCTCCACACATGCTCTGGTGAACAGCTGTTATGTTTTCCTTTCCTTGCTTAGCCATGATCAGTGTACTTTTTGGAGATCCTAGTAAGAATTTTAATCAGTCCTGGCCGGTAATTACTCTTTCTAGATGTAAATTTCTTACGCATACTTCATTTTTATTCTTCTCCAGTGTTACAAAGAAGGGTGAAATTCTCTCTGTTACAGAGTTTGTACCATTAGCTGGAAGGACATAAATTGTTTCCCTCAGTCCTGTAAAATGGGTGAGGGCATCATTTTCTGATATTGCTAATCTAAAGCAGAGGTATTTTGGTGATTGCATCTGCTTGGGTTTTTCTTCTTCCCTGACCCCAAGAATGTTGAATGTTTTATTATTTCCACATTGCACACATTCTACCTAGTCTAAAGAAGACAAATTAGTCAGGAACAATAGCCATTGTACCTCCCAATACATTCTCAACATGCCTGCATACGTCTACAAAACTTTCAAGTGTTTCACCCAATGAGGGTATGAAATAGCTTAGAATAAGAGTTTTTAATTTTGGTCATTTTTATCTGCTTTGACTTTCTCCATATCATCTCAGAAACCATTAAGCAACATTCAATCATCCACTGAATTATTTGCTTGGAATATTTTATTGGTTTAACTTATATGTATGCAATTTTTACATCTCATGGATATATATAAAATGAAGTTCTTGTCTTAATAAGGGAATGCCAGGCAAACAAATAACTGTGTTATATGCTGGTGTGTCAAGAGCTGTGTGAGTAGGGCAAAAACTAAATCTTATAGGAGTTCAGGAGTGGTAAGGAGACATTTCTGGTTGCTGCCATCAGGGAATACTTCAAAGACGAGGTGGCATTTGAACTCAGTTCCTAAGTAAATAACATTTCAACAAACAAACATAGGGTGGAGTATAGATTGGTCAAAGCATACAAAATTTCAGTTAGACAGGAGGAATAAGTTCAATAGACCCATTGTACAACACAATGACCATAGTTAATGACAATGCATTGTATCACTTGAAAATGGTCAGAATAGTACATATTAAGTGTTCTCACTACAGAAGAAGAATATGTGTGAGAATGCATGTTAATTAGTTTGATATAGCTATTCCACAATGTATATATATTTTAAAACATAATGCTGTACATGATACATATATAAAATTTTTATTTGTCAATTTAACAAATAAAAAGGAAGAGGGTAACAAATAGAAATGGGGAGAATGGGGAGGGAATTTAGAAAGAGAGAAGTTTAAACAAAGATACAGATATATGATCATGCTAGATGAATTGTCAGGACGAAGGCTATCAGATCTTGGATCAGGGAGCCAATGTATTTAGACTAAAAGCTAAGACTGGAAAAATAGGTATAATTTTAAAATTATAAATTTTAAATAGGTATAATTATAAAATTATAAATTTAAAATTTATAATTTTAAAATTATACCTATTTTTCCAGTAGACAATTTCGAATGCAAGGCTAAGGAGTTTACATTTAATTCAACAATTATGGGAACTTGGCACTATTAGATTGGAATAGTTTGATTGGGAAGACCGTATATGGGAGACCAGTGGCCATTGATTGTGTTGTGTTGAGGACTGAGCTTTGGGCCTTGACTAGGAAGCTGCTGGTGGTCATGGAAAAGAAAACAGAGATATCAGACATTCCAGAGGCAGAAGTAACACAATGGGAAGTCCAATTGAATAGAAAAAGAGAAGTCTGAGACAAATGAGATAGGAGTTGTGTTCCTCCCTACAGGATTGTTCTGGCGAGTCTTATTCTTTCTCTACTTCAATGTGTGCATATCTTGGAGCATGGTGCAGGCTGTGTAGACTACACTCTTCATTCTGAATGCTCATCTGCTCCAACTTTACATTTCTGAAATTAAGATACTTCTTACAATCTATGGATACATTTAATGTAGAATTTTTTTCTTGAGTGGCAGTTAGTAAATCAATGGTGGATATTTTAATTGATGATATCTTATCATCAAAGAAATAAAGTGTATTTTACTTTATTGCTGTGTTTGGGTTTTGCTTTTGAAACAAAGTTATTGTTTTGGGTTTTGTTTTTCAAACAAAATTATTCTGTAGTCTTGCGATTAAGCCAAACAGCCTAGAATGCATAAATTACATTTAAATATTAAAAACACAGTAAATATTATCCAACAAACACCTACATTGTCCAGAATAATGAATCACTGCAAAAGTAAGTCAACTGTCAGAGCTTTGGGCAGATTATGAATGTATTCATCAAATGTTTACTGATTAGCTCTTATGAAAAAGCCACTTTTCTAAGTGCTAGAGGGACAAAAAAATAAATGAGAAAAGAATTCTGTCTTGGAGTTGGGGGTGGAGCGGTGGAGCTCCCAAGAAGAAAAGACAGGTATACATAATTTTTTTTTTTAGACAGAATTTCACTCTTGTTTTATTTGTCAATTTAACAAAAAATTTGCACTCCAGGCTGGAGTGCAATGGTGCGATCTCGGCTCACCGCAACCTCCGCCTCCCAGGTTCAAGGATTCTCCTGTCTCAGCCCCCTGAGTAGCTGGGATTACAGGCACAGGCCATCACACCAGGATGATTTTGTGTTTTTAGTAGAGACGGGGTTTCTCCATGTTGGTCAAGGTGGTCTTGAGCTGACCTCAGGTGATCCTCCCACCTTGACCTTCCATAGTGCTGGGATTACAGGTGTGAGCCGCTGCACCTGGCCAGGTATACATCATTTTAACAAGGCAAAATGTGATTTATTGTAGAGAGATCCTGAAGTTGTGCTTCGGATTATTTGAAGAGGGGATGTTTATGTTTGCTTGGGAATATCAGACAAGACTTCAGAGAAGATGTGGCATTTAAATTGGGCCAGGGAGAGTGGGAAGAATTTCTGTAGATAGAGGTCAGAACCTGGAAATGACCATGTGTGTTTAGGGAACACAGTAGTCTAGAGTAGCTGGGGTGCAAACTATAAGAAGCAACCATGATAATTGTAGGAAGCAATTGTTGAGCAATTACATGAAGCAGTTGTTGAGCAATTACCATGTGCCAGGCAGTATTGTATTTCACTTGAAGTGTTATTGGTCCCATTTTATAGATGAGGACATGGAGGCACAGTTAAAAACTTGTGCAAACGGCTAAGAGCCCAAGCATCACCACTAGGCTTTACTTCTTTAGTAAGCAGAACGCATGTAAGAGAACACACACAGCGATGTTCAGCTGTGAATGAATGCTGAACATGGGTCAGGGGAGGTGGTGTAAATTATGTGAAAGGGTTTTAAGTTTATTCTGTAGCTGAAGTGACAACATTTTCTAGCTTTGGAACACTGTGTCACTACTATTATGATGTGTATAGCAGAACTGAACCATAATGGTCTTTAGTAATATGGTACCAGGGAAGTGTAGGTTGTGTGTCAAATTCAAGCATCTTTCAGGGAACATTTAAATTCCTAAATTTTCACAAGACTTTGCATTCTCAAAGATCTTTTCTATTCCTATGTCATTTATTTTGATCCTCATAATGATGCGGCATTTCTTTCTGTGTTGGTTATAAGGGGAAATGTACTCCAAACTAGCACTGATTTTCTCAAAGTTCTATGGCTGGCAGGTGGTGGAGCCAGGGAAAGAAACCAGATCTCTGGAACCTAGGTAATTGCTACTGTCTTCTACTTAGTCCTTGGCTCTTTCTTCTGTTTACTGGTTTTGTCTCAACAATCCCCCTTTTTACAATCAGGAGTATAAATGAACATGCATATGAGAATTGATAGGTTTGCCTGACACTGGAAGCCAGTTTTCCTAAGTAGAAGATAGTATTCTTACCAATCAAGAGAAATGGACCATTCTCTGGCTGACACTAGCCGAAGCAGGAGATCAGGTGTTTGCCTAGTAGCTTCTGTACATTTCCATTGATGAGTAGGGAGCAGTCCTAGCAGGCTGCCTCTAGAAACTGTGTCTGGGCTTCATGGCAATTCCCCTAGGCTTCTCTTTCAGGAACTGGGCCAGCTATCCAATTCTCTTGGGCAAATCATTCATTCCACAACCTCTTCCTCATCCCAGCTTATTAGTAAAATAAGGTGTACACAGAATGCTTGGCTGAAGAGCAAATGTAATTCTTTCTCAATTCAACATGATTTTTTTTGTCATGTATTTATTTGTAAAATTTCAATACTTATTTCAAATATCTTCCATTGTATTTTGAGTCAATATCTAGACCAAGGAAGTACTGGCTAATTATCTGTTTTTGGGATTGACAGCACATTCCACTTTTAATATGGTCTTAAATATCTCTAAATATAAGGAAGAATGAATGACATATAAATTTCCTAGGGCTGCCATAACAGATTACCACCAACTTAGTGTCTTAAAGTTGGTTTTCTTACAGTTCTAAAGGTGAGAAGTTAGAAATTAAGGTGTCACCAGGGCATGCTTCTTCTGAGACTCTGCACAGAAGCTTGATTCCCTCTTCTCTGCTTCTGGTGGTGGCTGTCAATTCTTGGTGCCCTTTGAGTTGAAGCTACAAAGTTTACAATCCCAAATATGCCTCTATCATCACATGGGGTTCTTCCTGTGTGTCCATCTTCACATGGCATTTTAATCTTCTTATAGGACACCAGGCATATTGGATTAGGGCCCTCCCTAATAACTTTACCTTAAAAAGACCCTATTTCTAAATTAGGTTGCTCTTACAGGTACCAAGGGTAAGGATGTCAATATATCTCTTTAGTAGGACACAATTCAGTCCATAAAACAGAACCAATAATTGACAATCTTCCTTTTATTACCATTAGTTATATACTTGTCATATCACTTTCTTAAGATTGTAAACTTCTTAGGCATATGAGCTGAGCTGTAACAGAAGTACTTTGATCCTCTTTGGTAAATTCCTAGTCTTGTTAGAATTATTGTTTTAATTGTAATCATACAAAACTAATTTTGTCAGTCTCTATTTTTCCTACTGGATATTTTTCCCCATGAGGGCAGGGATCTGGCTCATTTTTACATTCTCACAGGGTTAGCACAATTAACAGGAGATAGTATTGAAGAGTGGCTAACTTTGTCACATTTGGAAATGATGATACGGATTCTAATTCTGGCTGTTCTGGGTCTTAGCTGTTAACCTTAGGCAAGTGTGTTGGCTTCAGAATCTTCATCTGGAAAGAGTGATAAATATTATATTCTTCTTATGGTTTGTAAGAAATTAGACACTTTGCATATTGCCTAGCTGTTATTATAATTATAGACTCAGTAAGTGCTTGCACAATTGAATGCAAGGGGGCCAAGCAGTCTAGTCATCATTCTGCCATTAAATTACTCTATTTCTTTGGGCAAGACTGCCATTTTTTCTGAGCCTTAGTTTGTTTACCTGCAAACTAGGGGAGTAGATGAGATGACTCTGAGATCCCTTCCAGTCTGTAAATTCAGCTAGTATCTTCTTATGACTTCAAGAATACATCTATCTATCTATCTATCTATCTATCTATCTATCTATCTGTACATGTATGTGTGTATATATATGCAGTCAGTCCTCTGTATCCATGGGTTCCACATCTGTGGATTCAATCAACAATTGATTGAAAATATAATAAAATAAAACTGGATGGTTGTAGCTGTATTGAACATGTACAGACTTTTTTCTTGTTATTACTTCCTAAACAATACAACTATTTACATAGCAATTACCTCGTATCAGGTATTATAAGTAATCTAGAGAGGATCTAAAGTATATGTGAGTATATGCATAGATTATATGCAAGTACTACATTATTTCATACAAGGGACTTGAGCATGTGTGGATTTTGGTATCTGCAGGGATCTTGGAACCAATCCCCCACAGATATTGAGGGATGACTGGAGATATACAGATGGAGAGAGAGAAATATATACATATATTTGATATATATAGTAAATCAATGTATACTTTATTCTATTCTTTATTGAGGAATCTAACAAAAGTGTGGATTTATTAGAGGGCTATGTTGTTATCGGTTTCTCTCTTGTGCTTACTACCCTGCACTGTATATATTTGACTTATTTTGTCAATTAAGTAAAATTTGAGAAGTATTTATGGCTGCCTATTGTAGTCAGACTTTGTGCTAGGTTATGGGCACAGAAAAATGACTAGTATACTATTTCCTGTGTTACATTTGAATCTCAAAACAATTGAGATTTCATATCTTTTTTTTTTTTTTTATAAATTGTAAACAGGCAAGAAAATGAAATAAAATGGAGGATTCTGGTTTTCTAAGAAGTTACCTTATTGCTCTTCTGTAGTTCCTTCTGCTACACACACACTCTCTTACACACACACAAATTTCTAGAATCTGAAAACAAAAGTGGAGAAGGTGAGGAACATTCTAACATTGCTTTCTGCTGGCCTTTCTCTGCCGATCCACTTACCATTCTCAAAGACAAGCCCCCTATAGGTGGCAGAGCTAATCCAGGCAGGTCCAGATGGTAAGCAGATTGGAGGAGGGTCTATTTGGGAAACTAAGGTGAAAGTTTCCCTGGAGCTCATCCATACACATCTGGATGTGGCTTATCACCTTTATTCAATGGGTTGAGTTGGGATCTCCCTAGTAGGTAATATTTGAAAGAGAGAGAGAGAGAGAAAGACAAATGAAACAGGCCAAGGGGAACAGTGTTTTGGGCAGAAGAAGCAGCGATTGAAAAGCCCTCAGGAGAAATTGCTTCCTGTTGGAGGAAGAGAAGGCAGGCCAGGGTGACCAGGGTGTGGTATGACATGAAGTTGTAGAACTTGCTAGAACATGCAGGACCTTGAAGGATAGGGTAAGGAGTTTGGATTTTATTCGAAGCCCAAGGGAAAATCATCCAGATTTCATGTGGATGTTTTGTTGTTCCAAGTATTACACAAAATTCCAGTCTCCAAACAGGTTTCTTGCTTTCTAAGAAGTTCCTTTCTACAGCCTCGAAGCCCTTCCCGATTCTGTGGGGTTGCCTGCTCACACGCATTGGGCAAGAGTTCAGATTAAGTAAAAGCCAAGTACTGAGTGTGACTCAGGATGCTAGGGAAGGGAAGAGGAAGGAGCTCTGTCACTTGTTTACCTTGAATTTTGATAAAAGATTTGCATTGCGAAATAGAACTGTGTGTGTGGTAAAGAAGGGTAGGGGTAATAAGTGAATTAGACACTAGAAAACTGCCACTTTAGAAACAGTGGATTTCCAAAGAACGCACCAATAAAACTTTTACCACCATAAAAGTTAATGGCTCGTGAGTGTTGTGTTCCTCTCTGCTACTACATTGTTTTGTGGAGACTTCAGTAGACCTTTTTGAGGAGGAAAAAAAAATGATAAAGAAATATGGAAGAATTGCCTAAAAGAATAAAAACAAAAATCACATTAAGCAAAATAAAATCTTAGCCTGTCAACAAATGCCAAACAGCCAATAGATGAACCAATAATTTTCATTGGTAAGCATAAACAGAAGTATGAGGACCTACAAAACCATAAAATATTATGAACTAAATGTGATTGGCTTTTTAAAATTCTCTGTGAATTGTTGATATTTTTAAAGTTGATCAAATAATATATGAATGCATACTTACTATAAAAGATTCAAGCCATATATGGCATAAACTTTGAACCTTTCTCCCACCTTCTCCCACAACTGTTCCAAAAGTAACCACTGTTCTATTAACAGCCTGGTGTGTATCTTTCTAGAGTTTTTAAAAAATGTCTATACGTGTTAGTATTCATATATATGTGAACTTTAAGAAAAAAAGTATAAATTGGATCACACCATACCAATTGTTCTACCTTTTTCTCCACTTTGACTTAAAAATATTTATCAGCATATAAATATTTAATTTATATTTTTTAATGGGTGCAAAGTGTTCCATTAAATTAAATTACCATAAATTATTTAACCAGTTCCCTATTAATGTAAATTTAAAATCCAATTTTTTGCAATCACAAACAATGCCACAAGAATCATTCTTGAATTGTTTTTGGCACATATGGAAGTATTTCCACAGGGTCAATATATAAATATATTATTTTCTTGAGACAGAGTCTTACTCCATTGTCCAGGCTGGAGTGCAGTGGCTCAATCTCAGCTCACTGCAACCTCTGACTCCTGGGTCCAGGCCATTCTCCTGCCTCAGCTTCCCGAGTAGCTGTGATTACAGGCACCTGCCATCATGCCTGGCTAATTTTTGTATTTTTAGTGGAAATGGGGTTTCACTATGTTGGCCAAGCTGGTGTCGAACTCCTGATTTTAGGTGATCCACCCACCTCAGCCTCCCAAGGTGCTGGAATTACAGGTGTGAACCACTGCACCTGACCCTAAGGGTCAATTCTTAAAAAAAGATTCACTACCATTAAGTGTCAAAAGTGTAACATGTTGCATGTTGCACATTTAAAATTTTGATACTGTCAAATTACCCCGCTGTGATTATGTCTTTATTGATCTGTACTCCTACCAAAGTGTTTAAGTGCTTACTTACCTGCAACTTTGCCAATACTGGATATCACCAAACTTCATTATTTTTGTTTATTTGGTGGGCAAAAATTAGTATCTAACTATTTCAATTTTTCTTTCTTAATTACTAATGAGGGTGAGTTCCTTTAATAAATGTATTGATAATTTGTATTTCACCTGTAAATTATCTGTTTATAGCCTTTGCTATTTAAATATACTTTGCTGAGAAGTATAATTTTAAGCACTCTATTACAGCCATTAAGCAATTGTCTGTCACAAATAATTTATTGCTATCTTTCACTTAGCTCTCACCCATGTACATTATAGCTTTCATTGAACAGAAGTTTTTCTTGTTTACATTGCTAATGCTTTCTGGGCTCTTACATATTGTTAGGAAAAGCATTCCCAACCTGACTCTATTAAATATTCTATATTTTCTGCTATTCTTTTATAGATTTTAAATTATTTTTACCTTTCTAACTCCTTAAGCTGCCTGGAAATTACTATTATATTGTGATAAAGAGCTAAAATTTAATTTTTTTCAAATGAGTTCCAGTCTTATTTGTTGGAAGACATACTCTTTTCCTAATACATTGAAATAACTTCATGGAATAATAAATTCCTACATATGCATGAGTATGTTTTTGGTGTCTGTATTCTTTTGACAATATTATATTTGTAGACATTATTTTAATTGACGTTTTCTATTTGACAATACAGTTCTAACCCATATAATATTAAAGATAGTTTTCCCAATGCTCATCCTTACCTCCAATTCTTGCCTTTTTTATTTTCAGATTTTTCTTCGCTAGTCTTGTGCACTTTCTCTTTCAGATAAGTGTAAGCATATATGTTAAATTTTATAAACAAACAGGCAAGCAAACAAACAAAACCTCCATAGAGGTTTTGTTTTACTTGCAGTAAACTGACTATTTTAGAACATTTGGGGATAATAAACATCTTTACAAAAAGGGCTCTTCTCATATGAGAACATAGCATAACTTTTCCTTAGTCTAAACTCTAGAATTTTTTTTTTTTTTTTGAGACAGAGTCTCACTCTGTCACCCAGGCTGGAGTGCAGTGGTGCAGTCTTGATTGACTGCAACCTCCGCCCTCCAGGTTCAAACTATTCTTCTGCTTCAGCCTCCCAAATAGCTAGGACTACAGGTGTGTGCCACCACGCCCAACTAATTTTTGTGTTTTTGGTAAAGACAGGGTTTCACCATGTTAGCCGGGCTGGTCTTGAATTCCTGACCTCTGGTGATCCATCTGCCTCCACCTCCCAAAGTGCTGGGATTAAAGGCGTGAGCCACCATGCCCGGCCTTAGAATTTTCTTCATAACATCTTAAGAATGCTTACTAAGTTCATTTCAGTTTATGACTTTTTGGCTGTTTTGATGTGTTTTTCTCCCATTCTTATAAGTTCCTTTGTAATAAAATAATATTGTAATATAACATATTAACAAATATATAACATAATAATTGCTACCATGTAAGAAACTTGTTTCTTTATATTTGTACATTGTCTTTTGAATGCTATAGTTCAGAAAAATTCTTACCATGTTTTTGTTCTTTATGAATTGTCCTGGAGAGTCTAGTTATGAAGCCATATAATCAACAAACTTGACAGTTTTGTTCTGTTCTGTTTCTTTATAAATTCTATACCTTTTATTTGTGATGTACTGTCAAACTGTGAAGAGTGATGATTGTTATGGTCATCGTGGTCTTCCTTCTTAAGATAATAAAAGCATTTACTTGTTTTTCTCTTTTTTTTTTTTTTTTTTTTTTTTTTTTNTTTTTTTTTTTTTTTTTTTTTTTTTTTTTTTTTTTTTGAGACAGAGATGGAGTTTTGCTCTTGTTGCCCAGGCTGGAGTGTAGTGGCACGATCTCGGCTCACTGCGACCTCTGCCTTCCGGTTTCAAGCAATTCTCCTGCCTCAGCCTCTCAAGTAGCTGGGATTACAGGCACCTGCCACCACAACCGGCTAAGTTTTGTTTTTTAGTACAGACAGGGTTTCACCATGTTGGCCAGGCTGGTCTCGAACTCCTGACTTTGTGATCTGCCCGCCTTGGCCTCTCAAAGTGCTGGGATTACAGGCGTGAGCCACTGGGACTGGCCCACATTTTAATATTAAGGTTAATGTTTGATGGGTATTTCTGGTAGATACTCTTCATTATGTTAAGGTATTTTTCCTTCTATCCCTAGCTTACTTGGAATTTTTAAAAGCAAAAATGAATCTTAATAGCTTCGACATCTATTACATTGAATTTAATTTCTTTTTAATACAGAATTTAGTCATTTCTATTAATATTTTATATCCTTATTGAGCTGTTCTTGTATCCTGGAGTATGTCCAATTTGGTTGAGAGGCATTATTTTAACACACTGATTGATTCAATTTGATATTTTAATTAAGATGTTTGTATCCACATTAATAAGTGAGATTGGCTTAGTTCCTTCTCTCCTTCTCTCTCATTCTCTCTCTCCTTCCCTTTTTTCCTTCTAATCTTCTGTTGCCAGTTTAGGATCAGGTTAATTTTATAGACAACTGGTTTTATGGTCTGGAAAGATTAATGTAAGAATTATCTATATCTAGAAAATTTGGCATAACAATGGTAAAATAATCTGGGTCATATATATATATATATCTATATATATATATAGATATTTTTTTAAGATGGAGTCTCATCCTGTTGCTCAGGCTGTGGTACAGTGGTGTGATCTCAGCTCACTGCAACCTCCACCTCCCGGGTTCCAGCGATTCTCCTGCCTCAGCCTCCTGAGTAGCTGGGACTACAGGCGTGTGCCACCATGCCTGGCTAATTTTTGGTATTTTTAGTAGAGACAGGGGTTTCATCGTGTTAGCCAGGATGGTCTTGAACTCCTGACCTCGTGATCCACCCGCCTCAGCCTCCCAAAGTGCTGGGATTACAGGCGTGAGCCACCTCGCCTGGCCTATATTTTTTTTAAAGGATAGATCTTTGACTACTTTTTCAATATCTTCTACAATTTTGGATATACTCAAGATGTCCATCTCATGATACACATACACACACAGTCCTATTTATAAATATTTTATTTTCTTGCCTAAGGTCATGCTCTTTGACTCAAAGAGATTTGAATGAACTCATTTCAACAAATTATTCCTATATTCAAATAGAAACAGCCCTCTTCACTGACACCAATTTCTATTGGGTGTGACTAATATAATTCATTTCATGGTTGTTATGGCAGCAAGATAAAAATACATATACATCAGGTTAAAAATAAAACTGAATGAAAATTATCTATCTCTCACTATATAACTTGATCTTGACGTTTATTCTTAATTGGACATATTCTTATTTTATTAATTAAGTAACTTTAAAAAGAAAAATAGCTACTTCTTTTTTAAAGATAACAGTCCTCAAAGAAGGAAAATACTCCTGGCAATAAGTTGTCAACCAATCATATATTTCTCTTAAAGCCTTAATCCTTCTTGGAAAGGCATCTCCATATTATAGGACAATTCCGTTAGCACACAAAAGTTTTTCATTCTAATTGAGTTAAACTCTCTCTCCCTTTGTCTTAATAGGTTAATGAACAAAATATTGTTTTGAATGAAATTTAGACAAATCCAGAATTAGGGGTACTTTAACTATTGGTTATCCTGGTTACTTTGTGTTTTGTTTTAAAGAGATTTTGTACTGTTAGGGTCTTATCTCTCTAAAAAGGAGATAGTCTGTAGAAATTGGGGAACTCATTCGAGGGCTGACACTTCTTTTTAACAGAGGGATTCAATAGTCTACTGTTCTTCACACTCTATGTGAAGAGTCTTTTCTGTCTTCTATAGGCCTGTGTTTTCATTCAGTTTTATTGTTTAACCTGATTAAATCATGTGGCATGAATAGGAACACAATATAAAGCAAAGCAATTACAACTGCTGTGGTTGATGTCAGGGCTGAAAATCTCAGAATCCCCCTCTCAAGTCTTCTTTTTTTTCCTCTTTTTCCCTTCTTTCCCAGGTAATTCAAAGGATCTCCTTACATTTTCATGAGTACAGTTTTAAAATCATTGCATAGACTACCTCTTAAGACTCAAACAATCCTGATGCATTCACAGAGCATTTTGTATAGATACATGGACAAGTCCACGGGAGAAGCTGCCTTTTAAAACCTGTGCACATACCGACTGCCTCCAAGTGGCCCCAATACTACTGTGTACCTTCAACCTGGACCCTCTTAGAGAGCCGTCTCTGCCATATGCCCAACATGCTCAAAGTACTCTCCCTATATCTAAATAGATAAAGAAGCAAATGGAATTTTAAAAATGCAGGTAATGATGTTTCTACATGATAAGTACATCAAATAAATGTGTCTACTTTTACATTTAAAAGAATGTTGAAATTATCTTACTGAGTTATTTCATGAAAGACTGATCTAGATAATCTATTTAAAGCCCTAATTGAATTTATTGGCTTAATCCCTTGAATGATATTGCAATCTACCCATAGCTTCATGATTTGATTGAATTAAACTTGAATCAGTCAGAAAATTGTTTCCTTGCACTTGTACTAAAAATGGAATAGATTTGATATACTGCTATGATTTATATTAGGTTTAAAGTTTTTCTTTGTGCTGTTTTAAATATGCATGTCACAACTCTAAGCTAATATTTGGTTTATATCACGTTAGGATTTCTAATATAGGGTCATTATGACCTTTGTTTCTGTTGTTTCTCTTTCCTGAGCTGCCTATTTTTCAGGGCCAGTCCTAGTTACAGATTTTTAGTTTATCATTTTCTGAAGAAGGCTATTACTCTCTGGGGAGTAGTGTTCATAATCCCAGTGACCCACACTGAATGTTTGGGGAAGCTGAGGACATCTGTCTACCCAGTTCCATCACTCAAATAAGGTGGTACATAGGACAGAACAGTTTTCACAGTTAGTGGATCCTTATCTGTGAGAGTAACCTTACTAAATTAAATTTACCTTATATAAATTCAAAGGCACAATATTCAAATATTGTCTATGTGACTTTAACCATCTCCTACATCAGTCCAGA
Source organism: Cebus imitator (assembly GCF_001604975.1). Lineage (NCBI taxonomy): Eukaryota > Metazoa > Chordata > Mammalia > Primates > Cebidae > Cebus > Cebus imitator. The sequence continues at coordinate 1,817,049 of NW_016107325.1, read as the reverse complement.
GAGCCAAATAAAAACTTCCCATCCAAATAAAGGCAAAAGGCCAAAATAAAACAAATTAGCAAAGCAAACCAAACAAAATCCTACGATGTTCCAGGAAGCCAAATAAAATCTTCTTGTGCAAATAAAGGCAAACAGCAAAAATAAAACAAACAAAAAACTCAACAACTATCTTAAGATCAGAAAGGCATAGAAGAAATCTCATTTTTTAAGCAACCAGTTACTCTTCTTCTATTTCTAACAATGATGTAGAAATTTCAGACATTGGCTCTGATGATGGTTTTCAAACACATCTTGCTATTTGCTGGTAAGGAATTCACATGTAGCCTTCAGACTTCTCTAGGGCGGGCAAGAGCACCCTTGCTGCATGTGGAGTCATTTGGTAATGAATAGGGCTATTTATATAGAATTAATGTCATTTCCTTTTTCGCTTTTCCTTTTGAATTCTTGTTACTTAAAACAAAATTCAATAGATATAGCTTATTTTATACCATGTGCCATGCATGGACAATTCTGTCTCTTTTTTTCCTGCAAATATTTGTTTTAGATAAATGAACACTGAGGTTTAGAGAGTATATTCGTCAGTTCAAGCCACCTAACCAATACGATAGCATAACAAATACCATACACTGGGTGGCTTTAAACAATAGAAATTTATTTTCTCACCGTTCTAGATGCTGAAATCCAAGATTTAGGTACTGGCAGATTGAATTCCTGGTGAGGGCTCTCTTCCTGGCTTGCAGAAGGCTGCCTTCTTGCTGTGTCCTCACATGGTGGAGAGAGAGCCGTCTGCCACATTTTGTTATGAGGGTACTAATCCTATCAGGTCTGAGCCTTATCCTCAAGACTTCATTTGACCTTAAATAATTAATTAACCTCCTTATAGGCCCTATCTCTAATATAGTCACATGGAATCTTAGTGCTTTAATGTGTGAATTTTAGGGGAACAACTCAGTTCATAGCCTTTAAAGCAGCAGAGCTAGGATTTGAATCTAAGTAGTGTGACACTGGAACCCTGCTGTCAACCCTCTTATAGCTGCCTGAGATTTTCATGAATGATTATAAGGTTAGCTCAGTTTGTTTTGCAAACCTTTCCACCTTTCTTTCAGTGTTCCATACTTTAAGCATATTCCTCTCACCTGACTGTACCAAATCTCCATGTTATAGGCCCTCAGTGCTCATCTCATTTGTACTAAAGATTAATTCCTTCCAAAGGTATTTGCATATTTATGAACAAAATGTCCCAAATGAGAAGCATGCCCCACATAACAAACATTAGCTTTTAGAAAACATGGGAGACAATCCCAGCACTTTGGGAGGCTGAGGCAGGCGGATCACGAGGTCAAGAGATCGAGACCATCCTGGCCAACATAGTGAAACCCCGTCTCTACTAAAAAAATACAAAAATTAGCTGGGTGTGGTGGCGTGCACCTGTAGTCCCTGCTACTTCGGAGGCTGAGGCAGGAGCATTGCTTGAACCTGGGAGGCGGAGGTTACAGTGAGCCACTACACTCCAGCCTGGTGCCTGGCGACAGAACAAGACTCTGTCTCAAAAAAAAAAAAAAAAAGAAAACACGGTAGACATATTTTTAAGAGACTCTCTCCTCATCTTTCAGATCACCCCTTAATGAAATTGTAGCACTTTGGAGTATGAGCTTGTAGTACATATATTTCCTACCGATTTATTTTTTTCCTTATTAATACCACAGAACACTATTGTTTAATTCATTTTGTTTAATATCTACTGCTTCTACCTTTTTCTTTTTATTAACACACATTTATTGAACAATTTTTATATGTAGGATATAAAGTATACATTTAAAGATAAAATATGTCCCTTGCTTTCAAGGAAATTGGACATTAGCAGAGAAACAGAATTGTATACAATTAACTATTGCCCTAACTAAAATATATTGAATGTCAAAAGAAGGATCTGAAAAAAAGATATGACATTTCAGAGAATGAATCAGATAAGAATATAAAATGATTTTTATTTTATTTTACTTTGTGAACAGTGAGATACTCCCGAAGCCTTTTGAGTACCTAAATAGCTTAATCTGATTCATTTTCAGAATCACCTCTCTAAAATAAAAAGGAGACTGAAGGGGAATAATAATTTTCCTAAGGTAAAGCCTAAAAGAAAAGAGATGTTGTAAACAGTAGAACACCTTTGTAAGTCAAGGATTTGATGTTTGGAAGTCACATTCCTCTTGAAAGATTACTATTTATCCACCCTTTCTCACAAGGCACACTGTTGATCAGGATATTATTAAAAATATTTAGTGACTGGCATGACACAGGTGCTGACAGAACAGGGAACTGACCAATAAAAATAGACAAGGTCATACATTTGTAATTAACAGGTGTGACCATATTGATATGGGGTGGCTGGATGTCAGAGCTGTTTTTTGACCCTTGTTTTGTATCCAGGGATCCTATGATTTGAAAAATTTTAATTGTTAAACACATTTCATTAATTAATAAGTAAATTATTTTCCAGTTTCTTAATTGAATGATGATCTATGAGTTACATCAGCTTAAGATTAGTATAACAATGAATTGGTACAAGTTTAGTAGTATTTATAAAAATGCGGGTGTCAGTTGGCTTAAGTGGGTGACCTTATATTAAGCCAATGTATAATTTCATTTGGCATTTAAAAATATTAAGAATATGAAAAATGTTTGCATAACTTTATCAAATTCCTAGGAAATTGTGGATAGCTGTCCTCCATTAATAATGTTGATTTAAGTTACATGCCTCATAGCCTAGAAAGGCTTTTAAAATAAATTTCTGTTTCTCTCTTCCTAATACACACACACACACACACACACACACCCCACATATACATGTGTACATAGCTGTACATATCTATAAGTATAGATTTTACAAGAATGTCTTTGTAATTGATATATTCTTTGGTTGCCAAGGTATGTACCACTCCCTTTTGCCTTACACATTTATGTTACCCACCTGGCTTCTGAAAACATATGTGCTTTTATTCCCGATTTAGATATGTTTTTGGTAATAACACTTTGCCCATGTCAAAATTCAATTTCAGTATAATGATTCATGCTGTGATAGAGTTTTTAAAATCTATACTTGGCTTCTACTTTTGAAGCACTATTAATTCAGATTTTACTATTTATATTTGGCAATTTCTGCTTGAGTTGAATTCACCTTCACTTCCAGTACACACACATTCCATTTTAGTTCAAAGATTTTCTAACTCTTTTAAATTCTAGTATTGACCTTCAGAGATTCTAAAAAGCACATTTGACTTTTTGTGCCATATAAAACTTCTCTTTTTAACTTTTGTTTCGATTCTTCCTTTTACTTGCCTCTCCTACCCCTCCACTGAAACCAGTTCTTTCAAAACTACCTACCCTCAACCTCTGCCAAAGGAAAAAAAAAGCATCTGTGATCTTGAGTGCTTAGTGATGGTGCCCTTGACCCATATGCACATGCAGGGACCAACAGGCAACATTCTTTTGCCACCTTGGTTTGCCTGTTACCTTTCTGCCCACTCCTTTCCTCCCCTGGGACAACTTGCTGATGCTGCCACCAAGTCTTGTTGAAGAAATGGCAACATTGTACCCTAATTGTGCTGGCTCTCCCTTCCCATTGTAAAGATCATGGGTAATTTTAGTAAGGACAAAGTAGTAAAAGGGCAACCAGAAGAATGTTGAATGCTTACAAGCCCAGTGGCAGATATAATGTCTTTTTGATGAACATTAATGATCTAGGGTATACTTCAGGGAAAGCACATTACAAGGACTTCGAGAGAGAACATTATGACCAGCACCTGTAATTCTTGCTTATTTTCACAAGAACTGAATGTCCTTGTGTGCTGACCTTTGCATTGCATTGCTAATGTTAAATAAGAGAATGAATGAAACAAATGGTAGTATTTGGGGATGTTTTTCTTTCTTTTTTTAAGAAAAAAATGGCAGTTGGTGGTGTGGATACGCTTGCCACAGAACATAAAAGCATAAGAGTTCTGGCTGTTTGAGGGGAAAAAAAAAGTTAATTTTTTTTTTCAACTGTAAAAATTAGCCAGGTTCTCCCAGGAGCTTAAAGAAAAAAAAGCTTTGAGAAATGGGAGTGAATTGCAAGAGATGGTTTGTGTAACAAGTTCCTCAAACCACAGAGGTCACATGGGCTCTTTCTGCTTTGCTACTTTTGATTACTTGTCAGAGTTGTACTTTTAGCTTCCCCCACCTGCAAGGCCACTCAACCATGTGCTAGCTGGAGTGATCTTTATTCACAATGTCTTTACAAAGGCTCCTGCAACACAGCAGCAATGGCAATTTGGCGGACTTCTGCGCTGGGCCAGCCTATAGTTCTTACCCCACACTCACAGGCAGCCTTACAATGGAGGATAACAGAAGAATTCAAATGCTGGCAGACACAGTGGCTACTCTGCCTCGGGGAAGAAAGCAGGTATGGTTGCTGTTTTGTACCCTTTAGAGTGTTCATGTTCTCTTGAGAGTAGAATGATATGTTTGTCTGACTTCATACTAATAGTGATATTTTAGAGGCTTTGGAATTAGTGGCTGATTATGTGGGTGGAGGAGATGAGATGCTCACAGAGCTAGGTGAAACAGTCTGAAGACTTGAGACCACAATCAAACTTTTTTTCAAGGCAAAAATTAAGATTGTTTTTCTCATTTGAAGAAGTGCTCAGATAAAATAAAAATCATTAAGCATAACAAACTTGAAGATGGTTTATATAGATGCAACCAGTATGAGAATTAATGATCTTTTCCCCATTGTGTCTCCACTGATTCTTTCCCTTCCATCCTCACCCCAAATCCTTGATGGTCATTTCAGTTCATAAGCAAATAAGAGATACGTTTTTGAGGACAAATTTTGTTGACTAAGTTAATTATCTTCAGCTCTAGGGCTCTGGGACATGCCTCATGCTATTGGAAAGGAAGATTTTTTTTTTTTTTTTTGGTTGGTTGATTGCCAGATTGAATATCAGCTTACCACTTAGTGCCTATGGGATCTTGAACAAGCCTCTTGCCTCTCTGAGCTTCAGTTTCCTTTTTTCTAAAATGGAGATAATAATAGAACTACCCTTATTGGGTTCTTATGTTGCTTAAATAAGGAACTGTGCAGCGCTTCACACAGTGACTGACATTCAGTGTGTGCTTATTAAATGCTAGATTATGCTATTTTAGTATTTTTATTGCAAAGTTTGTCTCTAGGGATGAAAACTCATTTGGAAAAATCTATGTCTAACTGAATTTATTTTGATTTTTTGTTCTTCAATTTCTAACATGTGAAAAAAAATTTTAACCATAATACCTCTTCAGGATTTTCCTATACAACTTGCCCTAAATTCCCAGGTACATATTTGAATTTCAATATAGCATTTGTACATAAAATATTTAGAATTGCCATAGAGCAAGAATTTTTGCGCTTAAGTCTTGCATGTACATCATGTGCTTCTCTTAAGCCTTCTAAATTCAGGATTAGAGAGGTATGGCATAGTGGGAGAGACATGGTCTTTTTTCAATGATGTATATAGCTGATTCCTTGGTATTTTTCACAATGAAGATAAGGGCATAATTTTCCATGATTTGGACTATTGATTGTTCTCAATCTAAAAGTTTGTTTTTATTTTACAAACTTTAATGTGATGATGAATGTTTTATCAGTCTACAACCTGTCTGAAAATAAAGCAACATGAGAAATGCCGACACCTTTATTCATTTTTCAGATATAAAGCAGTCAGATTTTCTTTACATTTGCCATGAAGCTATCACACTAACTGTGGTTCACTTGATTAGGCTATGATTTTATTTATTTATTTGTTTTTTCTAGAGAGAGTGGGTACGTTTTGAATCGGGGTGGGAACTTTCCATGCTCTATGTCCTCCATTCCAGCAACCTCACTCATTCGATCTACTTTCTAGCCCATGCATTTCAATGCAACAGATGGTTTCTGAGCACCTACAAGGAGACGGACATCATGCTAAGTGTAGGAGGGGTAAAAAGGCAAGAAGGGAATGTTTCCTGCCCATATACTGTTTGCAATTCAGTAAGCAGAAAGAATGGATGTCACGCAAAGTAAAACGACATGCATACTCTCATCCAAGTGAAACATCTTTAAATACAGCCTTGGAGATAGATATTCCAGATATTGAAGGGCATTCCAGAGCAAAGGAGAAATTGAAGCTGAGGCACAGATCCTAGTGCATGGAGGACTTTTTTTTTGTGTAACAGCACAATATAAGGTGTGTCAGGAGAACCTGGTTAGTGTATTGGAGGTGAGAGGAGACCTCAGAGCTGGGCTGCTTTACAGAACAGTTGAACAACTTCCCCTGAAAAAGCTGGCACAGAGGGCCTCTGACTGTGTTTGAGAAGTAGAGGATTTCAGGAACCTTGCTCTAGAAATGTGGTGGATTAGTGAGTAGAGACTAGTAGTGAGGGAGGAACTTTTGCAGTAGTTGGAGAAGGAGGAAACGGGGGAACAGAAAGGAGACTGAAAGACTTTAATATGAAAGGGACTAAGATGGAGGAGTCACATCTGTTTTTAAGCCAGGATGAAGATAGCGTGAACTGAAAGAAGGCAATCAGTAGGAGAGGCTGATTATCAAAGGAAGATAGAGAGGGATTTTGGCATAAGAAATACACGTGTGTGTATGTGCATATGTGTGTATGCACACAGGCACACACACATCCCCATACAAATTAATATATGCAGATGCTCTCATCTTTTCTAGGTCTTCTTATTCCCCTTCTCTCAAATTCTTTCACGTGGTAGACTCCTCCTATTCAAATGGCTTTTTCTTACTGTTGTGAGAATTGCTTTAAAAAATAGCAAAACAAAACTTCTTGTACATGATAGTTCTGATTCTGTACAATTATCATCAATGAGACTTGATGCAAGTTTATCCCAACATTTCACAATCTTCCAAATGGATGTTCATTTCCTTTAACTGGTTTTTAGAGAATAATCACCCATTTGGCACAGACTAAATTGCAGGCAACAAGATCCTTGTGAGGCAATCACATGAGCAGGTGTTTCTCGTGTTTCTCTGCCTACTGTTATTTTCAACACTTTCAGGGCTGACGTCAACAGCTCATACTTCTTGTTATTGTTGGCTTTGGTTTCTGCAAAGCTATATCTGGTTAGCTTTAGTTTCAAATTAGTCTTCAGAATCAATTGGGTGTTTACACTCAGAATTATTTAAAAATAGATTTCTCTGTGTGCATATTATCTCAATACCTGTACTTGTAGGAAGTGTCAGACACCCCAGTATGGCTTCTACTTGGGAACATAGTTTTAGGGCAAAAAAAAAAAAAAAAAATCTCTGCAATGGAAATCTCTGTAGGACGGAGACAGGAGGAATTAAGGACAGTCTCTATCAATTATGTCAAAGGAGTAGTGATTGTGTCTTACAACCCACTCTCATAACAGTAGTATGTTGCTTTTGGAAAGCAGTTTTTACAGAATGCTATATTGAGAACCAGGGACTGAACAAACAAATCCACAAACTTTAGTGGTACCACAGATTGACTCTCTTTTCCTAAATTTCTTTCAGTTATCTCATTATTACTAAATAGGCAACTTCTGGAAGGCTGATTTCATCTACAAGTTCAGTTAGGGAGTGTGTGCTCTGTTCTGGGATGTGTACACTGCTGGGCTGGGTTCCGCCCTGCAGCGGCTTTCACAGTGTGTCTGGCAGCACACCCATCAGGTGCTGTAACTCCAACTGTCCTAAACTGCGCCAAAGGATTTTAATCACCTCCTGACAATTTTAGGTAGAAAACTTTGCTAATTTCACAACAAAAGACTTTATTCTTCAATCCATATTGTGGCATGCTTGGTCAATATCGAACAATGTTTCTTGAAGAGGTCTGTGAGCCCACAATCAGACCTTCCTTGGAAATGGGAATATTGTATTTAGGTTTCTCTGGGCACTTAATGTTAGGAAATTAAGTTCAGCTCCATTATTTTGTTGCATCTTTGAAGAGCCTGCGGAGCCTTAATATCCTAATGCTCCTGACTTAAAAGGGGGTGGGGGTTGCATGGAAGAATTGGGGAGTGAGGAAGGCGACTGGAAAGGGAGAAGAACATATAATTTTGGGACCTTTGAAACAAGCAACGATGACAAAAAACTTCACTCCTGAATCAGTATCCTCTCCCCAGCACCCTCCCCACCACTTTCAGGAAATGAGAATATAGAGTGGGGGCCAGGTGGAAGTAACCCGCTGTGACTTAGCCCCAGAAGTGGCTACAGTGTTGAACTTTGAGCTTCTCTACCGAGGGCTGGCTACCTGGCTGAGCTGCTGACTACTCCTATCTTTCAAAAATTGACAGCTGAAGTATTTGGTCTTGGTTTCTCACTGAAGAGGAATGTGTGGAATCACTGCAGAGTAGAAAAAATTACATTTTGAATATTAATGCCTGAACTTTTAAGTCATCTGACTAAAAACAGAAGAGTGATTATAAGCGCAACGCTAGGTATCAATGTATTATGGTTAGCAAGGAGTTAAGAAGCTTTGTCTATTCAGCAGTCATAATTGAATGTGTAGTTTGCAAGCCTGCCAAATTGCTAAACCTAGATTTCTCATATTAGATAATGTGTAATAAAAGACAGCTGTTGCCAGCATATGCTGTGAATTGCACACCAGTTCCTCATTCATGATTTTTGGTGCCATCAGTACAACCCTTAGAAAAGGTTCTGGCTGGGAGGGTTGACTGGGGAACATAGACCTCACTGGTCAGATTCTTGAATAGGCTGCTCACCCTAGGGAAAGGTGTGCAGGAAAGGTGTGCACTGTCTTTCCCAAAGTGCAAAACCCTTGATAAGACCTCAGACACACTTCATTTCACTTTAGGCAGGTAGTTTGGCGTGTGAGCTAGGTTGGACCCTGGGAATATTCCTTTCCACATCGCCTGAGTCTGAGAGCCCAGATCAAAAACAAGTAGGCTTTGTGTCAAGATGTGGCACATGTCAGAGAATTTGATGGTGCTTAATTTATTTAAATTGTTTTTTTGTTTAAGTATTAGGTGCTTGAAACAGCCTTGCAGCCAATACAGAATAGAAACTAATTTATAATTTGACTTAATCTGACTTTTGGTGTTGCTGATAACCCAAATCAGCCAGTCCACAGGAATTGAACATCTGATATGCTTCTCATGTTGTGCTAGACAAATATTTTCATCTGTAACTAGTCAATTAGCTAGATAGAAAGGTTAGAAGTAGAGTGGTGGGGAAGTCTCTGTAGAGGTTTCAGGTCTGTCCTGTGGATTAAAAGATTTTACGTTTGAATCTATCCAGAATGACTTTTGATTCAAAAGACAGATTTGATGAAATCTTGAAGTTCCTAGTAGATGTATTGATTTCTGGCATAGTAAAAGGGCATTTAAAATTGACGAGGCTCAAAATTTTGCTAATAATTTAGTAATTCTTGTCACCATTCATCCACTTAGCAGCCATGTACTAAGGCACGACTATTTTTGTTTTCTATTAGTACTTTTTCTACACTTTTTGTTTTGGATTGAATTTTTTTTTGCTCTTGTCTGTTTTATTTCATTTTAGATATTTTTGAATTTTAAAATTTATATTTATTTAGTTGATAAATAATAATCATACATATTCATGGTATACATAGCAATGTTTTGATACACGGAATGTATGGTGATCAGATCAGAGTAATTAGCATGTCCATCATCTCACACATTGATCATTTCTTTGTTTTGGAACTGTTCAATATCCTTCTTCTAACTATTTGAAACTAGTACATGATATATTATTGTTAACTATAGTTATCCTACAGTATGGAGCACTAGAACTTATTCTTGCTATCTAGCTATAATTTTGTATCCTTTAACAAATGTGTCCCTATCCATTTCTTCCCCCTACCCTTCCCAGCCTCTAGTATCCTCTGTTCTACTTTTTACTTGTATGAGATCAACTTTTTTTAGCTTCCACATATGAGTGAGAACATGTGGTGTTTAACTTTCTATTCCTGGCTTATCTCACTTAACATAATGTCTTCCAGTTCAATCCATGTTGCTGTGAATGACAGGATTTCATTCTTTTTTATGGCTGAATTGTATTCCATGGTGTATATATACCACATTTTCTTTATCCATTCATCTGTTGTTGGACACCTAGGTTGATGCCATATCTTGGCTATTGTGAATAGTGCTGCAATAAACATGGGAGTGCAGATGTCTCTTCGATATAATGATTTCCTTTCCTTTGGATGAATCCCAGTAGTGGAATTGCGGGATCATATGGTAGTTCTATTTGTAGTTGTTTGAGGGACCTCCATACTGTTCTCCATAGTGGCTGTACTAATTTACATTCCCACTAACAGTGTGTAAGAGTTCCCTTTTCTCCTTATCCTCACCAGCATTTGTTGTTTATTGGCTTTCTGGTAATAGCTATCCTGACTGGGGTGAGATGATACCTCACTGTGGTTTTAATTTCCATTTCCCTGATGATGAGTGATACTGAGCATTTTTTCATATATTTGTTAGCCATTTGTATGTCTTCTTTTTCTTTCTTTCTTTCTTTTTTTTTTTTT
>NW_016107325.1:1731177-1806476 GCF_001604975.1 Cebus imitator | reverse complement strand
CCAGGCTGGAATGCAATGGCCCTATCTTGGCTCACTGCAACCTCTGCCTCCCGGGTTGAAGCGATTCTTCTGACTTAGCTTCTCAAGTATCTGGGATTACAGGCACTGGCCATCATGTCTGACTCATTTTTGTATTTTTATAGAGACAGGGTTTTACCATGTTGGCCAGGCTGGTCCTGAACTTCTGACCTTAGTGATCTGCCCACCTAGGCTTTCCAAAGGGCTGGGATTACAGATGCGAGCCACCACACCTGGCTTTGTATGTCTTTTTTTGGAGAAATGTCTGTTGAGATCATTTGCCCATTTTTTATTTTATTTATTTTGCTGTTGAGGTATTTCTGTTCATTATATATTCTGAATACTAATCCTCTGTTAAATGAGTAGTTTGCAAATATTTTCTTCCATGCCACAGGTTGTCTTTTCATTCTGTTGATTGTTTGCTGTGCAGAATATTTTTAGTTTAATATAATCCCATTAGTTTCACTTTGCTTTTGTTGCCTGGGTTTTGAAGGTTTTATTCATAAAATCTCGTTCCAATCCAATGTGCTGAAGCATTTCCCTATGCTTTCTTCCAGTAGTTTTATTGTCTTAGATCGTACATTAAGGTTTTCATCCATTTACTCATTTTCAGTTAATTTTTGTATATATAGAGGTATGGTCTAGTTTCTTTCTTCTGCATATGGATATACAGTTGTCTGTTTTCTTTCATTTTTAAATCTTGCTACATATTATATTTTTAAATTTTACTTTATGTATTTTAGTGATTATCTTTGAATTTTTTCTATGCTATTGAATTTAATAAAGGACAATGTTGAAGACTATCTTTACATATTTATCCTGAACTTGAATATTTAACTTGGCTCTTCAGACACCTCAGTTGCTTTCATTTTTTTTAGTAGTTTATTTATTTTTATCTGTTTCTCTATTTTTAAGTTTCCATTCTATTCCAGGCCCTGTGCTGGACACTGGGGCAGAAAGTAAAACAAATAACATTCCCCAACAGGCCCAAAGCACACGGATGATTATGTACAGATATGAAGTATTTGATCCAGTGTGCATTTCATATAAATATATACACATATCTATAAATATATATAGCTCTCTATATATGGATATATGAGTAATATGATGAATACTGATAGCAAGAGTAATATTTTAAAAATATAAGCCCTTATTTATGGATGCATAAGAAACTTTTATATAAAGAATAAAAAAGCCCTACTTATGATTATAGAATTTGAATTAAGGGTGGAAAACAAGCAGATGAAGATAGTAAAAATAGATTAAGAAAATATGAGTACAATATAAGGGAGAGATTGAGAATGCTTGGAAATAAGTTTGTTGCTCTCTTCTGAAAGGAGAACCACTAATGTAAATAAATAGTCCCTATGCTTGTTAATGGTATACACAAGGTACAAAATCAGGTTACAACAAACCATATCAATCCTTGTAGGCATTCCACAGGCACTGCTTATAAATTGAAAAGAGATACTTTTTAGCAAGACTAGAGAGTCTTTTTGGGTCTGAGCAATTTATTTCAGTCTTCAGTGCGATATAAATGAGTTGAAGCCCAGAACTAACCAAAGAGAAAAATATAATTAATTACAGCAAATGGGTAAGAAGAGATCACCTCTCCATTACATTAGCTTTACTGACTGGTGGCTGAATTCGTAACACTGGTCCATTACAGGAAATTTGTGAAAATGCTGGCATTTGGTACCTGGTAATTCAAATTTCCTACAGTGGTGTAGGCTTCACTCCTAAAGAATGCCTTAATGAGCATTTCATTTGTGTAACATGTTACATGAGCATTAATATTCTACGTATTTTTCTCCTTCTGGTTTTCATCCTTTACTTATTTTGCTTTGTCTAGACTGACTATGCAGTGATCTCTTGATATTTTTGTGTTTGTGTATATGTGACAACCATTTTAGGTTGACAATTAAAAATCATGGGTTAGCTAGTAACTTATGTTTTGGGCCCTTGAACCGACACTTGAGGAGGGCTAATAAATATTTCATGAACAAACAAACCAAACAAACAAACAAAAAACAGATGAAAAAACCCACAAAAACAAAAACCTAGTGCAATTTTCCTAAAAAATAAGTTGCCACCTTTTGTCTACATTTCTTGTGTTTACAGCGATAGAGTGTGTCCTGAAAGCTTAGGTTTATATGATCTTTTCCAAAAGTGCAGAGCAATGAAGGTGATATTATTTATACCATTTATACTATTCTGAGGTTCCTTTCCTTCCTTGGCTGGAAATTGCACTGCATTCTTCCAAAACTATTACAAAAATAAATCATAAGCAGAATTGAGATTTTGAGTTCCTGGTTTCACCTGAATTGTGTTTCTGTGTGTGTCGGTTGTTTAGGGATTATTTTATCCCACTAAAAACAGTAACATAATGAACCATTATAGTAAACACAGTCATTTCATCAACATCTCCAAAAAAACTATAAAGTATTCAGGTTTCATATGCCATTCTATGTATGCTGTTTTTCTTTGGATTTCAATGTGATTACAAATTGTTATGGTTAATCTTTCAGAGGCTGTTGTAAATACACATCAGAGAAGAAGTTCTCTTTGGAAGCTTTGGAGTTTTGCCACATTATATTAACTCTTTTGCCACATTGTATTACTATCTAAGCCTCTCTTAATCTTTTAATTGGAATGCCTAGAATCCCGTCTCCCTACTCTCCTCTGCTATCACTAAAGAACTGAAATGGCTGCCTTTATGCAACAATTTCCCAGGAGTTGGACCAAAGAGGGTGATAAATAACTCTGTGTGTGTGTGTGTGTGTGTGTGTGTGTGTGTGTGTGTGTGTGTAGTGAGAGACAGAAAGAGAGATGTTTAGAACATTTTACAGTGTATCTTGAAGACCCTGAGATAACTGTATGCTTTTTTGTATTTTTCAGCTTGCTTTAACCAGATCAAGTTCTTTAAGTGACTTTTCCTGGTCTCAAAGGTAAAGAGATTGAATTATTTTTTTTTGTCTCTCCCAAAATATTTAGGAACACAGCTCTCCAGACTGTTTCTCTCTCTCTCTCTCTCTCTCTCTCACACACACTCTCGCACACACACAAAGACGCACACACACAAAGACGCACACACACACACACACACACACACAGAATCTTACATACTATAATTTACATAAATGTCAGTTATTTTTAATTGTGACAGTTATTTTTAATGATAAATCTGCGCCAAATGTGATACTTTGATTTTCATACAGTTTCTTTTTAAACCTTTTTATTACAGAAAGCTTGTTACTGTGGAGAAGCAGGATAATGAAACATTTGGATTTGAAATTCAGGTGGGCAGTTTTCACATTTTCTAGACTTCCAAGGAAGAAAGTGGCATTGGTAGGGTCATGTTATGTGCAAAAGAAAAATGAAGTTAGGCTTAGAGAATGGTAGAGTCTATGATTTTTATTCAGTGTGTGGTTATTTGGGGATAGTTTTTCAGTGTGTTGCATACTATTAAGGAAAGAAAACATTGAAGATAACATAAAACCCCCAAGATATGCTCAGCAGTTTGTGCTTCGTTGCTTCAGTCTTCCCTTAAGTCCCAGACTGATCAGAAATGGTTGGTATCAGCCAGGTCTTAGATAAGAGAGTGAAATACATTTTACAGATGTGCATTTTATATATTTGCATTTTGAATATGTTTTGCATAATCACATTTTTATACTGTATATCAGATTTTAAATATTTTACTTTGGCATTCAAGAGACACTGGAAAGACTATGTATCTGTGTGTATGGAACACATGTATTCATGGATAGCTCCTGGTACGTTTTGCTACTAAAGAGTTCATATTGTACAAAATGAGAAATGTGTAGCTTTTTTTCTCCTAATGACAATGCTTTATAATTGTTATTTGAAACACTTGAGAACATTTGGCTCTACTTGCAGATTGCCTCATGCTGTAGGAAATTTTTAAGTCTTTATAGGTTTCAGCATAATTGCCTAAGAATTTCATTGCTTATTTGCTGTCTGCTTTTTCATGACCACATTTGTAAAGTGGGTGAGGTTGGTCAAATGAAGCCTAACCCAATGAAGTGCAACAGTAGTAGCTTAAGCATTTCTGTTTTTTTTTTTTTTTCCATAGTACGTTTGCATGTCTTTTGGATGTGTTTTGCATAATCATATTCTTACACTCTATATCAGATTTTAGATCTTAGCTTTAGTGCTGCTTTCAGAAAACTTTGGTGTGATATCAGCCCCACAATTGGAAAGTCAGTGTGTATTTTAAGATTAGGAACAGGAAGCTGCTAAGCAAAACATGTTTTATGAGTAAAGAAACAAAATGAGACTCAAGCTGCAATGAAGAGAGAGAAGGCACTAGGAGAAAAGAGGATCACTTCTACTTTCTGAATTCTTCTACTTTTAAATTTGGTGAAATCTGTAATTCACCACAGTAATTGGTGAAATCCATTAGGTTTTAGAAGCATAGCACTCACTCTTATTCCCCAGTTATATGAAACACTCCTTATTCTGTTGCAGAGACACTGCTTTTTGTCACTGTTTCTATTTTAAAGGACAATTATCCTCAAGGATGTGCAGCAGTGGCTACTAAAAACAGGATAAATGACTACTCACGTTTATTTTTCTTACACTGCTATAATATATGTCACCACTTTCTTAAGGTTTTCTCCCACACCATAAACACTTATTCTCCGTGGAGCAAGAGTCAAAACTATGTCAGGCCACAGCAACACTGAACCTTTGTAGATCAACATAAACTAATGGCTATACCTCTAAATAGCAGCATGTATGTGTTATCTCCGTGATGCAGGAACCCATACCCCTGTAAATTCTCTTTGGTATATGCTCCCTATTGTCAAATACACATCATAATCTATTCCCTAGTACTCATCAGATTTGCAGCGGTCAACAAATAGGAGAAATGCTTCTGGGAACTTTTGAAGATCAGATACAACTTCATGTACCCATATTATGGATGCAGTGTGGATACATATTTTGGATCTGGTCTACCACTTTGGAAGAGACCAGATCTATGGTTCTCCATGGATGCTAGTTTTATGCTATTTATGAGAATCATGCAGCATAATAGGAATGCAGATTTTGGACTCATGCTCACCTGAATTCGTATCCTGTCAATGGTTGCCTTATGGGATCCTTAGGAGATTTAAATAAAACAATACATGTAATATACCTAGTGATGTTCCTGGTACCAACAGAAGATCCTCAAATGACAGATGTTAGAATGAAGGTCATTGGTCATGAGAAAGGACAAAGAGATCGTTGTGTCTTTAAGAAATACGGGTGATCATTGTGTCACTGGTCCCTTAATGTCACTGATCACTTAATGGGAGCTAGAAGACTAGGTAAAGGAGAGAAGTATCTGATTAATTCTTTCTGTAACTTTGGGGTTTCTATTTTTTTTTGTCTCTGTCCCTAACTCCCCAATTTTACACCCCATGTGAATATGTATGGAGGTGTCAGCTACATAAATCAGCATGTTTCTTCTGCACTGTACTCACTTTGATCTCTGGGAATGGAGGGTAGAGTCTCACTGCTAATGCAAATTGTTAGAACAGTGGTTTCCCAAAGGGGTGTCAGTTATATCTTTTGTTCATGTGCCACATGAACTAGATCAGCCTTTCATCTCCAGAAGGGTCTAGGCTGTACTGAGAAGACCCCTGGCAGGAAAGCTGTTAATGAAGTTGCTGGTAGATGGGAATGTAGTGCATGATTTTTTAAAGTCTCTTCTACATTTAAGATATGGGGATTCTAAGTGCCTTATAGATTGGATAGAAATCCTTTAGAGGTGAACATACCCAAGTTTCTAGAAGTTGCTTGCATATGGCTGACTTATGGTGCCTCAGGGATTATTGAATAAGAAGGAATGAACATCAGACATTATTTTCTTCACAAGGAAGTAGTACTTTGATGTAGCTTGATTTTAGGAATCAGATGTTTAAAAGACATACTCAGAACACTGATTTTGCTTTTAGGTGGAACTGGACTTCATAATTTAAATGTGTGAAAAAGAAAATTATATTTGTTATAGGTCATTAGGACACTATATCTCGCAAACATTTATTCAGTGTTTTTGTATAATTAAAAAAAAAAAAACCCCGCCACCACTAAACTACTTGTGCCTAATTGAGGCAAGAATCGAAGCTTAACTTTCTAATTTAGTTGGGTGACTAATGAACCGGTGAGGATTCAGGACAGGCATACCAGAGGGTGCTCAGAAATGAAGGTAATTGAGTCAATTATAGTACTTTTGAATAAATGTAGGGCAGATTGTCATTATGTGCAGAACTCTGATTTAAAATAATCATTGTTGGCATGTCTCCTTGCTGCATGTGTACAATTTCATGCTCCTATAATGAGTGTTTTAGCTTGGGAGAACCACTTACGGATTTTTCTCATTGCACTTGGCCATCGTTGTTTTATCCCATTGGGAAATGAGAAACTCAATTTTTTAAAATAAATATGTAATCATGACAGCATCAGGTGATATCTTGGGCTTGAAAATGTAAAATCTTGAGCCACTCTCATTTTACTTTCTCATGACAGATGTCTTTATGAATGGAGTTGGCTACAGATTGTCTGGTAGAATTGCAAAATTGATACCTTGATTCAGTTTATAGTGGAAATCCTTTTCAAATTGTCCTTTGAATTTACCTATTATACTGCTTAATGGTAATTGACACCATTTTATTTTTTGGCAAATAGAGGTTGAGTTTTTTAAATAGTAACTATATATCACCTTAATTTTTACAGACTTACAGGCTCCAGAATCAGAATGCCTGCTCCTCGGAAATGTTCACTTTGATATGCAAAATACAGGAGGACAGCCCAGCTCACTGTGCTGGCCTGCAAGCTGGTAACTTACATTTTTGCTCATGTTAGGAATCATTTAAATAACAAGAAAATAAAATGTTTTGAGAGTGAAGGTCAGGATGTATTTGTTGCCTTGAATTTTCTTAGCTCCTTTATGTTTTTAAGACTTGGAGCTGCTTGTTTCATTTGCATGTCAGGAGGGATTATTTAACTAACCAACATAACACTCATTTTTCTTGGCATCTCCCAGGTGATGTCCTTGCAAATATCAATGGTGTGAGCACAGAAGGTTTTACCCACAAACAAGTCGTTGACCTGATCAGATCGTCTGGAAACCTGCTAACGTAACTATCTGTTTAGTCCTGTGGGGCTTCAAAATGTTATGGTTTCTCATAATGCCTGATGAGTGAATAAATAGGCTTTTTGTTCAGCATCACAAGACAGAGGGGGGAGGCAGTGCATCGGAGCTTTAGTGCTGGGAACAAACATTATCAGTTCCTTTTGTTTCTCAAGATTCCTCAAACTTGAACACACTGTCAACATCTGAAGTCAGAGGACATATTAGCCCAAATGTCTGTGTGGGAAGGATGGCCTTTAAAATGTATTTTTTATGTCAAATCCAATTAAACTGGCACCTATTCTCTTTAAACTGGGAGGAACTAATCTAATTTCCATGGTTGATGTAATCTTGTAGCTAAAACAAATAAAAGGTCGGAAGGGCTGAGTTTTTCCTTTTATGCGACAAGCCACCTGTTTTTCTCCACTAGTGTTCCATTTGGAAGGAAGAATAGTCTGTTCAACCCTTCCCACCCTGAAACACACATACACCACATGTTCCAAATATTTCAAACTTCTTGATAGAATAGTGGCTTTTCCAATTAGAGATTTTATTGACTTTTCTACTATAACAATACCAGCACCTAATAAGATATTATTAGGGCAGTTACATGATGAAATTCACTCGTTCATTAAAATCATATTTCTTGAGCGAATACGTTTCCAGCTCTGTGATAGGCTCAGGAGAGACCAAGATAAAGACTCTCTTAGTATGTTAATAATTATGGAAGGAAATGGCTCAGAAAACCTGAAATTTAAGTAGTGTTTGTATTTCATTTATTGATAACTACAATGAGAAAAGTACAAAACAGCAATGGCGTGTCATGCTGGGTAAGGAGGCTGCTAGTTTGGCTTAGATGTGTAAAGTGTAAAGATCTTTTATAGGGAGGCAATATTTGAGTTGAGATCTAAATGAAGAGAAGGATGGTCAAATGAACCCCTGGTAAGAACCCTTCAGGCAAAGAGAGAGGTCTCTGAGTTCTCAAAATGGGCTTGGCACGTACAAGGGAAAGAGAAAAAGTCAGTGTGGTTGGTAGTTGAGGGACTAGAGAGAGTATAATAAGATATGAAGCCAGAGAGTTGGCCTGGGGGCAGACCATGGATCTGTTTGGCCATGCCAGCAAGTTTGGGTTTTATTCTGATTGAGGTGGGTCCTATATTGTCTCATTTATTCTTCACAGCCACTCGTGAGGTTAATTTTATTTCTATTTATAGATGAAGTGCCTGAAACTTAGAGAGGGCTTAGTTAAGGGCACACAACTAGTAAGTGATAGGGCCAGGATTGGACCACCTGCTCTGGATGCCAGGATCTGTCCTCTTCAGCTGCAGCTGCTCCTTGGAAGCTGCCAATAGAAAATCTGCTGAATGCTCTTCAGTGATTCTGGTCTGAAACTTCAAAGGATGCTTTTGGTGTTTGTGCAAGTAGATTTGAAAGATGGAGGTGGTAAATAATTGAGTCCAACTCTATGGGTCCTGTGAGTTCAGGGTAAAAGATGGGGCAGTTTTGCTCTAGAGAACCCTGGATCCAAAGGAGAGGAACTATGGTGAGTGTGAGGGGAGCTGTTGGTGGTTAGAGTCAGAAAGCATGTTCCACATGGGTGAAAAGGGTAAAGCACAGGTAAATAGGGGTGGCAGGTGGAGGTAATTGTTTGAAATTCAGGGAAATGGGAGACAGTCTATACAAATACTGAGGAAAATGGCCAATGAATTGTTGCAGTTTTGCCCACACACATCTATTACTTCAGCAGGTCAAACTGACATTCAATCACAATTAAACAGATTCATATGGATTCCCACTATTTCTTAGAGAGTCAAGATCACCCTAAGGAGAAAACAGACAGCATTTTGGCTTGCTACCATCTGATTATTTCTGGAATGATGTTATAAGAAATAGAGGAAAACTGAGCTCCACGTTTAATGCTTTTTCCATGCCTTGAAACATTTCCTTGCATCTTTATAGAGTTACAGCTTAATTACAAGAAGGGTCTTACTTGAACCAACACTTTAAAAATTAGTGTGTGATTCACGAATGAAATTTTTAAATCATATTCAGATTGATGGTTTAATAGTCAAAATAAAAGCCTTTAACTTGAAGACACAGAACAAATCAAATCACTTAGAATGGAACAAGTATTTTATTTTTAGAAAAGACTGTGGTGTAGGAAGAACAGAACACTGGTAAGTTGATAAATTCTAGGATTAGTGTTTGTAAACTGAATGTTTTGAGATGAAAAAGTCATATGAAGGTTACTATCTCATAGTAGTTGTAGTCTGTTTCTTCTAGTACCAAAATTATATGGAGATTTACAGAGGTAGAGGCTCCCAGAATCCTAGGGAGGAAAGAATTCCTCCCTCTTTCAGAAAGTAACATGTTAATTCACAGTTGTGAAAGCCCCTAGTGCCTACTGTTTCTGTCGTTGTGCACCTTGTGTTCAGCATGGTGTCTAGAATCTGGCACATAGTAGATGCCCAATAAATATTTACCAAATGAATGCGGTGATTCAGGCCATCCCCACAAGAACAGATTCTACTAGAGATCAGCCATCATTGTTACATGGTGACGTCTATAAAATGAGCTATAGTTTGCAAATTAACTAGGATCCTTTCTTTTAGCCACCTTCTCAAGGGGAGTTTTCCCCCATTTTCTTTCTCTGAATGTTATCAGAAGATTTGGCCTTGGTCCAGCTACTCACAGTACCATGAGAACTGTAACATTTATATTTTGTTTTCAGCATAGTGTGTGCTCAAAGTGTAGTACTCCGTAATATGGTACTTATTTAAATGAATCACTCATGTTACTCACTCCCTCCTCTTCTTCTTTTTTTTTTTTTTCCTTAAAATAGGATAGAGACTCTTAATGGAACAATGATTCTCAAAAGAATGGAGCTTGAAGCAAAGCTGCAGGTTTTAAAGGTAATTTAATTTAATGCAGTGAGGCACATTTTTCATCCTTGAATGTGTGAGTGGTAAAATAAAGATCTATTTGAGGAACTGAGATAGCCCTTGAAAAAGAAATGTCATGATGAATCTGAACTGCTGAATTATCAAGAGCCATGCAATTACCTTTGGAGGAATATCAAATTCCGCAAACCAATATAAATCACTTTCTTCCTTCCTCCTTCTGTGTGTCTATGAGGCTCAGAAAGGCAACAGGAAGGCACGCCACTCGAAGAACTCTTCATTAGTGCACCTGTGATCTCTCTTGATTTACATTTTGTTTGGAATTAAAGCAAAAAAGGTCATTATTTTCCCAAGTGTGTCAGAAGGTCTGGGTTTTTTCATTTTTTCCATGTCCTCTTTTGGTGTCCTTCTCTTCTGCCTCATTCTTAAAACCAAAACCTTATCTGTCTAATCCTGTGACTGTCCTTGAATCTGCTTTCGTTGGAAAATACACTAACAACTTCAAAGGAGAAAGAAATTATTGTCCAAGAGATAGTAGATAATGGAGGATGTTCAGTGAAAATTCCCTGGGGTGGTTTTCTGAGGCTTTTAAAAATCTCAATTTTCTGGGCTGATGAGGGTCTCCTAAGCCATGAATTCCAGACCCTCACTCAATGCATGTGAGTTAGAGTTCTAAAGACCTCTCTGCTTGTCTCAGTGACCTCTTTATCCCTATTCTCCCACTTGCGTAGCAACAAGGTAGCCAATCTGAACAGAGATTGTAGTTTACTATAGGCAGGTTGCTCATTCTGGCTTTATTTAGAAATAACTGCCATTTATTAGTTTTCTTCATGAAATATGAATTTATTAATTATTGAGCCCAAGAGAGTGAATTTTATTTTGCATCTTTTTCTTCCTCCACATCCAATTCATCACCAAGTGTTGCTTTCTTCATCTACATTGGTTTGGATACTCTTGCCACTGTGCTTATCTCTGTGCTTTTTTCAATCAATTTATAAAATTCCTTGAAAAAGCCTCTGCTCAAATTTTGATAGGAATTGAATTGTATTCATAAAATAAATGAGAGCAATTAAAATCTTTATGGCTCTTACTTTTCTCACTTTGAATTCAGGATCTTAATCTTTTTATTCGTATCTTTTATGGACTTCAAAAATATTTTGTAATTATCTTCCTATATTTTTACATATCTTTTATTTTATTTATTCTTGTGTACTTCCTCATTGTTCTTGCTATATTCGTGTTTTAAATTTTCAGCCACTTATTGCTAATGATTTTGTTTAAATTTTAAAAATCCAGTTTTGTTGAACTCCCTTTATTCTAATAATTTTTATAGTTTCTTATATTTTTATATAAATTTTATATCATTTGCAGATTATAAAATTTTTTGCCCCTTTAGCTCAATTATTGAAACTAATTATTTTTCTTCTCTTATAGCATTGGCTAGGATCATCAATATATTGTAAATAATGATAATCTTATTGTTGACCTTAAAGAAAACATTTCTAAGATTTTTGTTATTACATTTTTATGAGGAGTAAACAGTGCTTCATATTGTACTTGAATTTAATGTTAATTTGCTTTTGCAAAAGAAAGATAATCTTAGTGAACATCTTTTTTAAAAAGTTAAAACTTTTTCACCTTTTCTTAGAAAAATAAATATTGAAAACAAGAATAAAAAATAGAGTTATATTGTATGGCATAAAGTACTAACTTGCACAAAACATTATTTCATGCCTTTAAGCAATTTCTATTCTTTGCATATTTTTGCCTTGTTTCAATATACATACTTACCAATGTATGAATTTTCAGTATCTCCATCCTCTTCCAGAACATCATGAGAACCATAAAATGCTTTAAATGCCCATTTAAGGCCCTACATTCCTTACTATACTTACTTTAGAGAATTTTTATCAATTTTCTAAAAGTACAAAATACAGATTTTTCTTCTGAATAGATGGTAGTGAACGAATACACCAACTTGTTCCTTTTGATATGCCTGCTGCTGTTTGTTGCATTCCACTCTTTACCTCTGGGTTTACTTTCCTTCTTGCTGTAGTACTTCCTTCCGTGGTGGTAAGTAGATTTTTGTTGAAAAATGTTTTTATTTCACTGCTACTATTGGAAGAGAGTTTTGATGGGTAATTTATTCTAAGTAGGTGTTTAGTTCCCTTAGCGCTTTGAATTTATTGCTCCTTTCGTATTTTTGTTGATGAGAGAGCTTCTCATTGTTTTTGGCAGGTAATCTATATTTTCTGCTAAAGGTTTTAACATTTTTCCTTTTCACATGTAAGTCCTTAATTCATCCAGAATTAACTTTTGTGTATATTATGAGGTATGGGAAAAATTCCAATTTTTTAATGGGAAAATTCCAATTTAATTTTTTTCCAACTGAATAACCAGTTCTTCTGGTACCATTTATTTTGTAGTCCCCTTTTTACCCTCCAACTGACTTGCAATAAAACCTCTATTCTTTTTTTGTGTGTGTGTGACAGAGTCTTGTTCTTTCAACAGCCTGGAGTACAGTGGCACAATCTTGGCTCACTGCAATCTCCGTCTCTTGGATTCAAGCGATTTCCCTGCCTCAGCCTCCTGAGTATCTGGGACTACAGGCGTGTGCCACCACTCCTGGCTAACTTTTTTTTTTTTTTTTTTTTTGTATTTTAGTAGAGACAGGATTTCACCATGGCCAGGATGGTCTCAATCTCCTGACCTCGTGATCCGCCTGCCTCGACCTCCCAAAGTGCTGGGATTACAGATGTGAGCCACCGTCCCCGGCCAAAACCTCTATTTTTAAGCAAGTTCCACATATGCATGGATTTGCTTATAGGCTTTCTAATATGATCCATTGGTCAATTTGTTCATCCCAGATTGCCTATAATAAATCTTGTTATCACGTTGGGCATAGTTATTCTTGGTCCTTAGATCATCTATATAAATTATAAAAATAAATTATATGTAAATAAATATTGGTGTTTTGATTGATATCAAATTTTATTTATCTATTTTTGGAGACAGGGTCTTGCTCTGTTGCCCTTGCTAGAGTGCAGCAATGTGATTATAGCTCACTATAGCCTCAAACTCCTGGGTTCAAGCAATCCTCATGTCTCAGCCTCCTGAATTGTTGGGATTACAGGCCTGAGCCAACACTCACAGCTCTGATAGCACTTTATATATATATATATCAATTTGAGGAAACTGCATCATATCTCTAATAAGTTATTTGAAGATTATTTTGGGTTTACTGTAGAGATAGTAACTATCTGTTATGAATGAGTTTTGCTTCTTTTTCTTACTTTACTTCACAGCTTAGGAGCTACCATACCACAATGAATAGAAACTATAGTTGTAGGTATCCTTGTTTCATTCCTGATTTTAAAGGGAATTCTTCCTAATTTCTTTTCCATTAGGAATGAGCTATCTTTCAGGTTAAGGAGACTCCATTCTATATGAAGTTTGCTTGTAGTTTACAGTGCTTGCGTATTAAATTTTGTCAAATACTTTTATCTGCATCTGTTAAGCTGGTCTTCTTATTTATTCATTTGAAAAAATTCTGTTAATATGTGAATGACATTTAAACATATTCTAATACAAGGCTACCATTTCATTTCTAGGCTAAGCTCAACCTGGCTTAGCCTTGAAATTTATAGTTTGTAATTGTAATTACAGGCTTGATCTGTGAGTATTTTCTTTAGGATTTTAAAAGATAGCTTTGTTTTTCAGGTAGACTGGTCTATAGGTTTCTTTCCATAGATTATCTTTTTAAGTTTTGGAATCAAGTTTACTAGACCTGGGGGCTGTTTTCCTCTTCTTGTTTTCTGGTAGAATTTTTATAATACCTGAATCATTTCATTTCAGGGTTCTTTTTTCATGGGAATGCTGTTAACATACTGTTTCAATTTCTTTATTAGTTGTGAGACTACTCAGGATCTCTGTTTTTTTTTTTGTTTTTGTTTTTTAAAGCCAGTTTTAGTGACTTACGTTTTTGTTAACAAAGTTTTTAAATTTATTAACTGAGTTGACAGTAAAATATTATTCTAATATTTTAAATTTTTGTCAAAAATTGTTTGTGTGCCTCCATATTTTTTCTTGCATCTTATACCACTTTTTATGCCTTCTTTTTTTTTCTTGATACTTTTCTCCATAGGATTTTCAAGTTTTGGGTGTTTTAAAAGACCAGTATTTGTGGCAATATTTAATCCTTTTTCTGGTTGCTTTAAGATATTCTTTTGTCTTTATTCTACAGTTTTACTACAATGTAATTAATTCTGGATTAATTTCTAACTTTATACTACGTAGAACTTACAGTGTTCTTTCTGTTTAAAGACCTTCTTTAGTTTTGGAAAACTGTCAACTCAATCTTCTATACCACTACTGTATTATCTTCTGGAATTCCTATTAGACATAGTTTCTTGATTTATCTTTCATGATTCCTAATGACTGTTTCATATTTTTATCTCATTTTCTTTTTGTGTTATATTCTTTCTGAATTCCTCAGTAACATCTTCAGAAATGTTCTTGTTAGCTGTCTGTATAGAATGTGTTCTTTGTATTAAGTTATAAAAATTAGTTTGTTATAAATTGAATACTTACATGAAATAAAATTTTAAATAAAAATAGCATTTGATGTTGTATAGCTATAGATGAGACTATTGGTGTGAGGTCATATTTTTATTTATATAGACAAAATAACTTCACAATATTCTTATTTAGAATAGCATTTCTTTTCTACTGTGTATTTGCTAGCTTTTGATCAAATCTTATGAAAGCTCAATAGAAATCAACAAAATGAATCTGTTTTACCCCAAGCATTACTGATGCATATGCTTGTTTTCTTAAAATCCATTACCTTTTTATGAAAGATTTATACTTTTTGTAAGTGTGTTGTTTATTACTGAGAAATGGCTGTCCTGCCAGAAAACTGTGATTCTTATCTGTACCCACATTGACTAATAGTGAGTAGAAGTAAAGTGGACAAAAGGCAAAAAAAAAAAAAAAAAAATTAGTTTGTATCTTATTTATCTTTCAGAGGATTACAAACATTTTTATTTTAAAGTCTTTTTTTGACACTTTTTATTTTCATTTTGCTTAGAAAGAATCCATGTACCAATTATCAATTTTATTATCTTTTTTATCATTAAACATCTGTGAGTGTTTGGGGATTTAGATTGCCTACTTCCCTTGCATGTCATATAGCTTCTCCCTTCAGCACAATGTTATAATTGGATGCTTGTCCCCACTCAGCACTTCAAGGCTACCAATCCAGAGCCAGGTCTAGGGGCTTAGATGCCTTCCCTGGGGACTCAGTGAGCTGTTTGGCTCAAGTCATGAGGCTATGCTTAGGTACTCCTGCCTCTCTACGTATAAGCTGTACATAAGCCATAGCCAGCAGCAGCAGCGTTTCTCAGCCTCCTTTCCCAGCGATGGAGATTCAGCCAACATTCTTTCCTTAAGCAGAAAACCTGGCTCAGACCTTGGTTTCAGATAGGTGCATTTATACCGTATATTGCCATAGAATTTCTTTCTGCTTCTCCATATCCAGAAGACTTTAAAGTTCATTCTGCTTTCCATCTTGCATTAGAAATGTCTGTCGTATTTCTAATCTTGAAATTATGAGATTCTATTTATCTCTTGAGCCAGAAATGTTTCAGCCTGATCCATAGCCACAGTCAGCCTGGTTTCCCCTCCACACAATGACATTTACTTTGTGCATCCTTTGTAAGTGAGCATTCTGTCCCTCAGAGACTCTTCATGGGGCCACCAGCTCTTCTTTAGAAACAGTCGTCCTTTCTGAGCCACATTTTCAGGGATTCCCATTCTTCTGACCTATGATTCAAATGTTTAACATGAAAGCAACACATCCAGTGGGCTAGCTGGGAGAGCTAGTTTGTAATCTACTTCTGCTATTTACTGGGTTTGTAGTGCTTAGGGAATATTTTGCTACACTGAATCTTCATTTTCGAATCTGTAACTTTTTAGAGAAGTTATGAAAATTAAATATCATGTTATCAGTGAAAGCACAATTCAAGTATTAAAGTGCCATGGAAATGTTCAGCTGTGTGTCTTCTATAGATTGAAGGCATTGGAAACTTCTTCGGAACCACTGTGTGATAGCTGAGAGTTGATTTAGGAAGCCATTTTTTTCACGTATTCATTCAACCATTATTTACCGAGCAGCTGCTATGTACCTGGCACTGAACTAGGCACAGTGAGGTGATGCTGCCCAGTATGGTTAGATCTCATTTGTGCTGTAATTCTCCCCTAGTGATGAGAGTTCAGATATGTCCAGATATACAATTCTGATGTCAGTAACACAGGCAGAAACAGACACATAGGAAAATAGGGAAGCTTAGTTACAGATAAAAAACCCTTAGTCACTGTGACACATCTGCTCTTCACACTGGTATTTTCTTGGTTTAAGTGACGACATTACTGAAATGACTGGACCAAATCAACAAATCAGATATTGAAAAACCTTTATTAAAAAAAAAAAAAGACTAAATGGCCAGTGCTGACTTTGTATTTTTGGATAGTAAGTACAGAAATATAGTTTCCTCTTCTTTCTGTCTCTAGTTCTGACTGTGGACCTATCCCTGTGTTCCTCCACTGGACTCTAGTTTCTTGTAGGAAATAAATCTCTTTAAGGAAGATGAAAGGGTTGGTATGTATGCCACATACTTGCTAGCCTTATACTCCCCCTGGACTTAAGCGATCCTCCTACCTCAGCCTTGTGAGAACTTGTGTGCACCATATACCCAGCTAATTAAAAAAAAAAATATATATATATATATATATATATATATATATATATTTTTTTTTTTTTTTTTTTTTATTTTTTTTTTTTTTTTTTTTGTAGAGATAGGGTCTCACTATGTTGCCTGGGCTTGTTTCAAACTCCTGGTCTCAACCAGTCCTCCTGCTTCAACCTCCTAAAGTGCTGAGATTACAGGTGTAAGCCACTGCCCCCAGACCTCAAAGCAGTATTATAGCTATTCTAGACTATACTGTGGTACAGAAAAAACAAGAAGTTGACTGACTGAAGCATTTGATTAATTTATTGCTTGCGTTTTATATTGGCAACCATAAGGGTTGCTGTGAAATGTTACTAGTATCAGGGTTTGGAAAGTTATGCCCAGTTATTGTTCAACCTTTGAAGACTGAGGAATAAGTCATGTTCCCCTTAAGCATTTAATGATGTTCTTGCAATTTTATTATTTTCTTTTCCTTAGTCCTTGTCCAGATACATGTTTTTTTCCTTTTTTTTTTTTTTTTTTTTTTAGCCTTCATCTACTCCTTGGAGATTGCTTTGTGTGAAGGAGTGCTTGTTTCAACTAGGCTGTCTTTCCTTTGTCATAAGAGTCCACAGGCAAACCTGAGCTGTGCCCACTTGCTGGACTTGGTATAGGGACCTGAATTGGCAAAGGAAGGGGAAGAGTAGAGGATGAAGAATGGGAGACAGTGAGCCTATGGCTGAGTCTTTTCAGATGCCTTCTGCGTAGTTTTTAGACTGCCATTGCCTCAGTCCCCTCTGTGGGAAAGGTCAAGACTTGAGTACTGTCTTGCCTCATGTGGCAGCTACTTAATTCCCACTATGGGCCTCAGCTCTCATGTGCTGGGGCAACCAAGAACGGAAGCAGTTAAGAAGTCAGGGTGCTTAGCAGTGTTCTAAGTTTAGCCCACTAAGGAAGCATTTCAGATAGTTCTGTTCTCCTTTTTGGTGTGGAAAATAAATAGCTGGCTGACAGAAAAGGCTGTGTTAGGGCCTCAGGCTTGTATGTTGATGATATTTGTAGAGCATTTACTAAGTTCTAGTCAATGTTCTAAACATTTTACATCTCTTCACTCATCCAATCCTCATAACATATCCAGGGTTTAGGCTCTATTATTGTCTTCATCCTACAGATGTGGAAATCCTAGCGGGTAAATCCTTGCCTTTTCTTTTTATTTTATTATTATTATTTTTTTAAGAGACAGGGTCTCACTATGTTGCCCAGGCTGGAGTGCAGTGGCTATTCACAGGCGCGATCCCACTGCTGATCAGCACGGGAATTTTGAACTGCTCTATTTCCAACCTGGGCCGGTTCACCCCTCCTTAGGCAACCTGGTGGTCCCCCAGTCTTGGGACGTCACCATATTGATGCTGAACTTAGTGCGGACACCTGATCAGCATAGCACACTACAGCCCAGAACTCCTGGGCTCAAGCAATCCTCCCACCTCAGCCTCCTGGAGTAGCTGGGACACAAACCCAAATAATCTTTTTAAAATAATTTTTTAAAATAAAAAAATATATTGTATTGTTTTTCTTGTTGTTTTTTTTTAAAGAAAACTAAATTATTTCTTGAGAGAATAGTATTCCCAATATTCTCCTATTATAGAGCAAAAATATTTTAAATGGATGAATGGATTGGGAGTACTAGAAAAAAAATGTGAAGAAACTTAATGACAGGCCAGGTGCAGTGGCTCTTATTTCACCAGCATGTTGGGAGGCTGAGGTGTGTGGATCATGATTTCAGGAGTTTGAGACCAGCCTGGCCAACATGGTGCAACCACATCTCTACTAAAAATGTAAAAGGCTTAGTGGCAGGTGCCTGTAATCCCAGCTACTCAGGAGGCTGAGGCAGGAGAATCACTTGAAACCAGAAGGCAGAAGATGTAGTGAGCCGAGATCTCACGCTGTACTCCAGCCTGGGCGACAGAGTGAGACTCCATTTCAAAAAAAAAAAGAAAAAAATTAATGACAAATCTCAACACCTAGAATTAAATTGCTAGCTTCACTGGGGTTCCCTAATCATTATAACATTTTTTTTTTTTTAATCTCACAGCAAACCTTGAAACAAAAATGGGTGGAGTACAGATCTCTGCAGTTACAGGAACATCGTCTACTTCATGGTAAATGCAATTTCCTGTTGAGAAACCACAGTAACATTACTTCTTTCAGTATTTCTGCCTCTAAGTTGTTTTAAGATTATCATCATTCCAAGAAAAATTAGTCTAGTGCTGGTCAAAGAAACGAATCTGTGTTTCTTTGGTGTAAGCTTTGGAGTGACTGTATTCAGAGGAGGGATAAGTGAAGTCAGATCCACTATTCCACATACATGATGCATATGCACGTGGATGAACATGCTTGAAAATAGGCATCTGGAGATTTTAGATCATTGGGGAAGATTGCCTGACTTTCCTTCTACTTCAGTGAATGAATTATGTTTCTGAAAACAATCACGGCTCAGGGGCTGAATAGTTTTTAGAAGCTATTAAAGCTAGAATGGTTGCACACTTATTGGGTAGAGCTCCTGTCTTCTGTTTCAATTGCATAAATTACATTTATGCACAGAGATTCTTTTTCATGGCCCCAAAGATGAAGACAGAAATGTGTAAGATTATTGCAAGAGTAAATGCATAGTTCTTGCCACTGAGTTCATTTTTAAGGGAAGGGTTGAGTTTAAAATGTGTTAATTTGCTATTTGCTATGTGACAGATGTAAACAAAGGAATGAACTTTTATGTACAAATAATTCACTGAAACCGCTATGTGGGTATGAAATATAGGTTATCTCTTCTTTAGATAGCACCAAGCTTATGTTTCTAACCCAGAATATGTGCTAAAAGTGATAATTTGTTTACTGAAAAATATAAAAATCCTTAACTAGTCACTAATTTATGGCTTAGAGTTTTGGGATGAAGCTCTGTATATTTATTTTTTTAATTGAAGTGTTTGAAACTTATGTACAAGTTACTTCTTCATTTAATATTTTTTAAAAAATTCATAATGGATTTTTTTGGGGAGTGAAGTTTGTTAGAGAGGCAGAAATATTTAATACAAAAACTTCTTAATGGCCCTGTAAATTCAGCCACCTCCTTGCTTTCTTTAGACATGAGGGCCTTTTAGCCTCATTTTCACTTCTGGAGCATCCTGAATGGCCCAGTGAATATAGAAATTCCTGGAGTTCCACAGGAACAGCCTTGTATAGACAACATTGTTAGATCAGGATCCTCATAAAGTCGTTGTTGTACACATTTTTTGAGTGATTGAGGGGGTTCTGCTTTTTCTAGATGTATAGTAAACATCCACGGCATGTGATTCTGTAAGGCAATTGCTCTCCAATCAAAAGAAATTGATCACTCATTGCAAGGTGAAATGAAGTAGGTCATATTAGCAAAAAGGAAAGCATTACAACTAGTCACTGTAGGGCTGGCTCTACTCAACCTTGCGAATAATGTGAAAAAAGTTTCTTTTTATATTATCAACCAAGGACAAACGAGAGCAGCAGTAAAGATAACTAGCACAAAATAAAACCATTCTTCTGAAGCAGAGTAACTTACTAATTATATTTTTCCAAGGCTGATATTACAAGTTCTCTCTCTCTCTCTCTCTCTCTCTCTCTCTCTCTCTCTCTCTCTTTTTAGCAAGATACCAACCAACTCAGATAGTGTGGAAGCAGGGAGGGCAGTATGGACAGGGTGTTGTATGTGATCAACATTTGAGTTTGAAGAGCCAGATGTAGGTTATGAAGGATCAATGGAAAAAAATCAGCCAAGCAGATACAATTCAATTTCTTCAAATAAGTTATTACTTACTTGAGGACAGGGATGGTTTCTGGGTACAGTATCATTCCAGAGAATTTAGGTATTCCAAAACAAAACTTGGAATATTGAGGTTGGGAGATACATTTGATTTCACAAATCCTTTCTCTAAGAAACACTTTTGAATTACCTGTTTCATAACTGTTTTCTATATACTTCAAATAATTTTATGATAATTTTAGAATTATTTTTAAAAGACAATACTGGCCGGACACGGCAGCTCATGCCTATAATCCCAGCACTTTGGGAGGCCGAGGCGGGTGGATCAGGAGGTTGAGAGATCAAGACCATCCTGGCCAACATGGTGAAACCCTGTCTCTACTAAAAATACAAAAATTAGCTGAGTGTGGTGGTGCATGCCTGTAGTCCAGCTACTTGGGAGGCTGAAGCAGGAGAATCGCTTCAACCTGGGAGATGGAGATTGCAGTGAGCCAAGATCACGCCACTGCACTCCAGCCTGTTGACAGAGAGAGATTCCATCTAAAAAAAGAAAGAAAGAAAAAGTACCTAAGAATCAGAGAAACTAAATGGAGAAAATCCTGATAGCATTTCCCCAAAACTAATATTTATTGTATGGAACCCCATTTATTTGAGAATTTAAAAAAGGTTTCAGGGTTATTTAAATGTACAAAATGATCATTTTGGAGATTCAGATGTGACACTGGTAGACTGTCAGTTGGGTTGAACTGTTGTCATATGAAACATCTTGTTTAAATTCACTCTAATATTATAATTTTTGAACAACAGTTCGGGAAACCCTACTATAAGGTTTACCAAATGGCCTCATAAGCAGTCGTTTATTCATGCAAGCCAAAGCTCAGTGAGAAGTATTTTTCACTCTTACTCTTTCTTGTGTCATTCAAAGAGAAGTTTTGACGTAGCGTATTTATTTGTAAGGAGTGATGAACAGATCCATTTCACAGTAGACTCTTCTCTCTGCTCTAGGTGATGCAGCTAACTGCCCAAGTTTGGAAAGCATGGACTTGGATGAATCATCTTTGTTTGGACCCCTGCCCGGGCCAGGACCAGCCTTTGTGGACCGGAATCGATTATCCAGTGAGAGCAGCTGTAAGAGCTGGCTAAGCTCCATGACGATGGACAGTGAAGACGGCTACCAGATGTGTGTGTCTGAGGACTGCAGCAGGGGTGCCTTCAGTCGGCAGACGAGCACAGATGATGAGTGCTTTAGCCCCAAGGAGGGGGATGATTTTCTGAGGAGGTCATCTTCAAGGAAGACCCGAAGCATCAGTAACACCAGCAGCGGATCCATGTCTCCCTTGTGGGAGGGCAACTTCTCAAGCATGTTTGGGACCCTGCCCCGAAAGAGCAGAAAAGGAAGTGTCCGAAAGCAACTCTTGAAATTTATCCCTGGCCTTCATCGTGCTGTGGAAGAGGAAGAAAGTCGCTTTTGACAGATTGTGGTGTCCTTTCAAATTAGCTTATTTCACAAATGTCTCTAGACTCACCCAGATCTCAGCTTCGTGGGAAAGTGCAGATGAATTGCAAAACTGACATCCCATTTCACCGCAATAGTGACCTTTATTTAAATTGTTGTGTCATAGTTTTTGCTTCTTAAATCATTTTTTTCAACCCAAACATCACAAGTTCTAAGCAGACAGGGAAACTAAATAATAAGTTAAGTAATATAACAAAGCTGCAAGTGCCTACTCATTTCAGTGCTGTCTGTGAAAGCAAAACTAATATTTATTTTCTAGATTATCCTTGTGAAAAATTGACAAGATTTTGAAGTCAAGCATGAATAAAGGTGTAGCAGAATATAATAATCTGGACTATCTTCCATAGGATAATTGGTGGGTTATAAAATCTTAGGTTTGTTTATGCCTAGTAGCTCCTGAGGAGGCTTAATAATAGGCGATTTTGAATTTGTTCAAACCTGTGATGGCTTGTAAACAAAGATGACCATCAGCCCTTTCTCACATCTACCGTGACAATAAAATGGAAAGCATAAGACTTAATAGGAGGGGTCAGCCGGGTGTGGTAGCTCATACCTGTAATCCCAGCACTTTGGGAGGCCAAGGCAGGCAGATCACAAGGTCAGGAGTTCGAGACCAGCTTGAACAACATGGTGAAACTGAATCTCTACTAAAAATACAAAAATTAGCCGGGTGTGGTGGCGCGTGCCTGTAATCCCAGCTACGCAGGAGGCTGAGGCAGGAGAATTGCTTGAACCAGGGAGGTGGAGGTTGCAGTGAGCCAAGATTGTGCATCACACCACTGCACTCTAGCCTGGGTGACAGATAAGACTCCGTCTCAAAAGAAAAAACAAAACAAAAAAAACATTCA
The DNA here is from genome assembly GCF_001604975.1 of Cebus imitator. Taxonomy (NCBI): domain Eukaryota; kingdom Metazoa; phylum Chordata; class Mammalia; order Primates; family Cebidae; genus Cebus; species Cebus imitator. The sequence goes on along the minus strand of NW_016107325.1, from coordinate 1,783,532 downwards.
ATAGGAGGGATAAGGTTCACGAGAACCATGGAAAGATGCGGTCTGAGATGGGTTCTGACAAAGATCTTAATAAAGCCTTTTTTATAGTCAGTCTAAACAAAATGGGCGGGGAGGTCATGCTTTTTGCTCCATTCAACTTTTGTTCTGCTGAATGTTAATGGCAAGTCTAGAACTTTCTGAATCCTACAGCTTCATAATTTTTTTTTTTTACAAATGTCTCACATCCAAAATGTGAGAGTTGGGAAAAGAATTTTCCTCCTGCAGATTTTTTCACGTTACTTCTCACTTTATATCATATATTCTAAATAGCTATCACCTCAGCAGCCTTTTGCCTCTTGGTTATGTTAGTATCACATTACTTCTAGCCTTTTAATTACTCTACGTTTTATTTAATATCCATTAAAGTCTATGAATTATGTGTTCTGGTGGCACAGCTGTTCATTACCTATATCCTAGAGTAGACAATATGGACTATGTAATAGTCTACTGATTTTAAGTTCTTTCTTTCTTTGTGTGTGTGTGTGTGTGTGTGTGTGTGTGTGTGCGAGAGAGAGAGAGAGAGAGAAATAGAAACACTTTAAATAGAACTGCTAAATTTAAGTAAACTGATGAAGGAATTAGTTATTCTGAGAAAAAATGGGTAGGGTAAGGAAGCATGTAGAAGAAGAAATAAATGATAAAGTATAATAAGATTTATATTTGGGACCTGCCCATTAACTCTTGAGCTGAGAAACATCCAGTGGGTTCTGCATGAGAGTCATTTATATGAAAGGCAGAGTGAGACACCTTTCACAGAAACAACAGCAATCCTGTCTACCATTTACTGAATACCTAGTTGGCTAGAGACACTTTATGTGTGATCCTCACAATTACTATATAGTACGTGTTAGGCATGCAGATAAGAAGGCAGGAATCTGGAATTGTTCTCGGGGTCACAAAGCTAGTCAGTGGCAGGGCTGAAGTTGGAAGTCAGTTCTTCCTTGCTCTAGTCTATTTTAGATATCCTTTACTCTTTTGTTTCTGTTTAGTGATCATCACAGTACTTTTTATTCCACCCAATAGGAATACTTAAAATGTACAAGTGTAGATACTGCATAGATAAGTGTATTTCTTTTGGTAAATAGCTAAACAAACATTTCTCTTGTCCCTCATACAAAAGTTTTCAGATATAGGTTCTTTAATAACTACACGATTAGCAATGCATTTATTTTCAACAAGAGTTTGCAAACCAGTTATGATTCAACTGATATTGCTTATTTCTCATCATAGTCTAGAATCATCCTGTTAAAGGTCTACTTATATGAATTCAGCATTTCTTGTTATCCTATTTCACAAAGTCCAGGGAAGGAAATACCACATTTATTTGAGAAAAGATGACTTTGAAATCTTCTACAAGGTGAAAAAAATGCTTTGAAAACTATCATAGGTCATATGGGAAAGCAGACGATAGATCATTTGCTTTTCTTGTAACTTTAATACAGAAGTGTTATACTGCTGTATGGTAGTAGACCTCAAACACAAAAAAAGGGGCAAGGAAGGGATGGAGCAAGGATCACTTTAGTTCGCGGTAAGAATTAGAGTTGAGGTATGTTCTGAGATAAAGAAAAAATACTGGTTAACCAAAATACAGGAAGGAAGGGTATGTCATGTTTTATATGTTCACAAGCTGTGAGAAAACTAGCTTTTGGTTAGTGGAAATGTGGGTAAATTTCTCACAGTATAGCTTTTCAGCTAAATTTATGACCTCAGTGGGGCTTTAGAAGAAACTTCTGGTGCATAGTGACTCACTCTGATATAATTTACTGGGAAAGAAATTGAAAAGCGTTTTTTTTAACCTGAAAGTTGTCAAACATGTAATACTGGTGAACTACGTTAATTAACAACCCGTTATGAAAATGCATTTTTCTGGAAGAGCATTTGATAAATTTGAATCAGGTGGATTGGGAATTACTTTATCATGGGGCTGAAGAACACCACCATAACAAACAGATTAGGAATATATTTTTAGAAGTGAACTTTTATTTATGACTTTCTACTTTATGATAATTTTGTATCTTAAGTGCATGATACAGATAGCATTTAAAATCCCTGTTTGTACTGAAGATATCAAAATTGGATATAGTTTGTGTGTATTGATGACAAAGTACAGGCATTTTTGAAAGTACACGTACTAAAAATAGTAAGTAATACATAACTATATTCAGCCCTTCAGATCATAAAAGTATTGTTATTTTATATCCATTTCCTTACATACCTATGGGCTATAAAATCAAAATTTGATGCCTTTATGAAATAAAGACTGCTATTTTTCAGCGTCAGAACTTTCTCTCTCTCTCTTTCTGTCTCTCTCCCTGCATTTCTCTCTATCATAAAAGAAGTAATTGTTTTAAAAAAACCTGGGTGACTTCTTGACGTTTACTTCTTTGAGGACCTTAAAAGACCCTACTTACTTAATTGAGATTTTGCATTATTAGCTTTTTTATTGTTATTTAACAGACTACTGCCGGGCGCGGTGGCTCACGCCTGTCATCCCAGCACTTTGGGAGGCTGAGGCGGGAGGATCACCTGAGGTCAGGAGTTTCAGAGTAGTCTGACCAATATGGGGAAACCCCGTCTCTACTAAAAATACAAAAACTAGCCGGGCACAGTGGTGCATGCCTGTAATCCCAGCTACTCTGGAGGCAGGATAATCTCTTGAACACAGGAGGTGGAGGTTGCAGTGATCTGAGATCGCACCACTGCACTGCAGCCTGGGTAACAAGAGTGAAACTCCGTCTCAAAAAAAAAAAAAAATCACCACAAACTTAAAAGCCTAAAATATATTTATTATCTTAAAGTTTCTGTGGGTCAGGAGTCTGAGCACAGGTTAGCTAAATCTGCTCAGGATCTCACAAAGCTGCAATTAAGTTGTTGCCCAAGGTTGAGTTCTTACCCGGAGGCTTGATTGGAGAAGGATTTACCTTTAAGCTCCTTCAGGTTGTTGTCAGAATCATTTCCTGGTGGTCATATAATTTATAGCAGCTTGCTTCTTCAAAGTAGATAGTGAAGAGGAAAAAGGGAGAGGCTGCAAACAAGACAGAGTCTTAAATAGTACAATGTAATTGCCTTTGCCATATAGCATAACCTCTTAAGTGACTTCCCCATCACCTTTGCCATATAATGTAACATTAAGATGGGAATAGCATCCTATCAACTATACCATGTTCTGTTTGTTAGAAAAATGTCACAGACCCACCCACACTGAAGAAGCAGGGATTACATAAGTCATGAACATTAGAAGGTAGGGATTAGGGAGCACCCTAGTCTGTGTAACAGCATTCAAGGAGTTCACAGACTTGATAATATAAGGGTATTGAGCTGTCTCTAAACCCCCTTGAGTAAAAATTAGTGTATGTCATAATAATTTTTTTTTTTTTTGGACACGGTTTTGCTCTTGTTGCCCAGGCTGGAATGCACTGGCACGATCTTGGCTCACTGCAACCTCCAACTCCCAGGTCAAGTGATTCTCCTGCCTCAGCCTCCTGAGTATCTGGGATTACAGGAGCCTGCCACCATGGCTGGCTAATTTTTGTATTTTTAGTAGAGACAGCGTTTCACCATGTTGGCCAGACTGGTCTCAAACTCCTGACCTTGTGATCCTCCTGTCTCAGCCTCCCAAAGTGCTGGGATTACAGGTGTGAGCCACCATGCCCAGCAATAATTTTCACATTAAAAAAAATGGAAGCATTAGTGAATTCCAGAATGAAATAACCTTGTCAATATTATATAACTAGCCAAAAAGTTGATTAAGAAACTTTCTGGCCTTCTAACTTTGTCTCCTGGGTGCATGAAATGATAAAAGAATATTTAAAAAGAATAAGAAAGAATGAACTAGTTACTTGCTTTCAAATTTTACTTAGGGAATCTAAATGAATTTAAGTGAATAGTGATTGGCATACTGAAGTTTGCCATTTCTAGGCAGGTGGATCTTTTTGAGCAGAGGATAGTAGGAAATTTTACATAGAAAATAAACAAAACACTTATTATCAAAATTATAAAGTACAAAAGGAAATGATCAGCCATGAGCATAGTCAGGAGATACCACAAAATTATCAGGACTTGAGGGAAAATAGAAGTTTGAAAGAATATAAAAAAATGTATGTCTTATGAATAAAGGATAACTTCCTCAGCTTGATAAAGAACATCTACAAAAAGCCTACAGCTAATATCATAATTGTGGGAAACTGCACACTTTCCTTCTAAGATCAGCTACAAAGCAAATATATTTTATCTCACTTCTTTCTACGTTGTATGAAAATCTTAGCTAGTGAAATACGGGAAGGAAAAGAAACAAAAGACACAAATAGGGAAGGAAGAAAAGAAACTCTTTCTTTGAGGATGATAATGTTGTCTATGTGAAAAGTCTCAAGAATCAACAGTGTAACTAAAAATCCTGGCACTGCTAAGTGAGTACAGCAAGGTCATGAAATGCAAGGTTAACATACAAAAATCAATTGCTTTCCTGCATGCCAACAATGAACAATTGGAATTTGAAAAAAGAAAACATGTTGATAGCATGCAGAAAATGAAATATATATAAATCTAACAAAATATTACAGGATCTCTATATGGTAAACTATAACCCTAAATAGAGTGTCAGTGTTCATGGATTGGAAGACTCCATAGTTTCACAATTCAGTTCTTCCCAATATCTGTAGATTCAGTGTAATCTCAATCAAAATTCTAGCAAGCTATTTTGTAGACACCAACAAATTAATTCTAAAGTTTATATGAGAATGCAAAAGACATATAATTGCCAAGAAAATACTGAAGAACACATTTGGAGGAATCACAATATCCTTTTAAAGACTTAATATAAAGTATAGTCATCATTACAGCATGATATTGGCAAAATAATAGACAGATAAGTCAGTGGAACAGAACAGAGTGCCTAGAAATAGACACACGCAAATACAGTAAATTATCTTTGACAAAGAAGTAAAGTCAATTAAATGTAGAAAGCATAGTGTTTTCAACAAATGGTTCTGTCAGATATGCAAGCTCTTATACATTTCACAAAAATTAACTCAAAATGGATAATAGACATAGATATAAAACACAAAACTATAACACTTCAGTAAGATAACATAGGAGAAATTCTAGATTTCCTTTGGCATGGTAAAGAGTTTTTAGATATATTCAAAAGGATGATTTATGAAAGAAAAAGTTGACACATTAGACTTTATGAAAATGGAAACTTCTGCTTTGTGAATGGCACTGTTCAGAGAATCAAAAGACAAGTCATAGTCTGTGAGAAAAAGTGGATATACAAACTGTTATAACCATAAGATGCAATATTATTCAGCTATATTATTCAGATACAAAAAAAATAAACTATCAAGTCACAAAAAGACACAAATGCATGTTGCTAAGTGAAAGAAACTAGTCTGAAAAGACTAATGCTGTATGTTTCCATTTATATGACATGATGGAAGAGGCAATACTATAGCAATAGTAAAGATATGGGTGGTTTTAAGAGGTTAGGGGTGAGAAAAGGGCATGGAGACGGTTGAATAGAAAGAAGAGTTTTATATAGTGATGAAACTCCTCTGTGTGATATTGTAATCTTGGATACATGACTTTATGCATTTATCAAAACCATAGCAGTTTACAGCATGAAGAATTATCCTTAATGCATGCATATTATCAAAAAGCCCACTTAGGAGGTTGGGGGATCCCAGGATAGAATGAAGAATGCGACAAAAACAATCTAACTGCATTAAAAATGTACAAAACAACTTACTTAAGAACATGGGGAAAAAAAAGTTGCTGAGCCAAGTAGCTCTGAAAATGATTGGAGTTTATAAAATGAAAGGCAAAATAAATAATACAAAAACATTCTACTCTAACAGGAAAACTTGCTTTCCATTTGAATGTGATTAATAACTCTGCCAGTGCTATGAATGTATACTGCAATTGAAGAATTAATAAATTCTTCATGGCAGATAATGGAAGCCAGATTTCTTACTGTTGGGTTCAAAGTTTACGGATAAGTAAGAGAAAATGCTAGATTGACCCATGTGGTAATGAGTTTAGGTTGTAGACATCCAAATGCACTCAATATTAGCTTACTAAAAGTATGAATGATTATGTACATAATTATTTATAGATACCTCTGTATGCATGAATTCGTTTATACACACTTCCTTGCTCTGTCAGCTGAGAGGTCAAAGAAGTAATGACACTTTAGCAGCAATGAACACACATAGGACCAAGATCTTGGCTTCTAATTCCATTCCCCAATAAAAGAAACCAGAGTTCCTTGGAGAAATGGCTTATTCTAGGTCTGGGGTAGGGAATATACAAGAAGGGCCTGCAGAATCTTATAATGTCAGAAAGTGATAAAGTATTAAAAACCTTATAAAGATTGAGATATGTCAAAGGGAAATAGAAGCCAACCAGACGGGCTCCTAATGGCCAACGATGAAACAGTTTCAGCAACAAATAAAACAGTATTAAATTATAACACCAAATAAAAAATAAGTATACATTCATGTCTCCATAGTGATATAAATAAATAAATGACTGATTAAATAATAAATGGAGTGAAGAGACAAATCTCCTGTATGGAAAACTTTCCCATTATTTATGTAGATACTCCACCCTCAAGGAAGTGGAGCAGAACTCCTCATTCCTTAAGTGTGGGTAGAATATTATGACCTTTTCCCAAAAGGTATACTATGGTAAAAGGCGAAAAGTAATTTTACAATAAAGAAATCTGGCAAACACTACTCCAGCCAGGTGATCAAGATCAACATCAATTGCCATAGGTTTATGCTGGTAGTATGTATCCTTGATATTATGTAGTGAGAATGGCATTTTATCTTAGTGGTCCTCCCCAGAACCCATAACTTCAGGCTAATCATGAGAAAAATACCAAACAGTCTCCAATTAAGAGATACTCTATAAAATATTAGCCAGTACTTCTCAAAACTGTCAAGTTCATAAAAAAAAAACGAGTCAAGTGTGATAATCTGTCATAGTTAGAAAAGCCTAAGGAGACATGATGACTAAATAGAGTATAGTATCCTAGATGACAACCTGGAACAGAAAAGGACTCTAGGTAAAAAGGAATTTTGAATAAAGTGTAAACTTTAGTTAATAACGTGCCAACATTTGTTCATTACCTGTAACAAATGTACCATAATCAATTAGATGTGAATAACAGGAAAACTGGATACAAAGTATTTTTGCACTCAGTTTCCCCTATTCACATCTAATATGGGGAACTCTGTGCTATCTTCACAATTTTTCTGTAAATCTATAACTATTCTAAAAAATAAAGTTTACTAAAAGTAAGCACATTTAAATTAATGAAACAGTAAAACAAAGAAATAAATATCACAGTGGAATAATGAAGTATTTGAATTAATTGAGAAAATTTAAATAAATATAAACAAAATTTTACTGTAAAAACATTGGCAGACTTGTGGTTTCTGGTCTGGTAAGGAAGTTGGAAGTCACAACTCTGTCTTAACAGCAAGTAAAAAATTTGACGGCCTGGTGCAGTGGCTCATACCTGTAATTCCAGCACTTTGGGAGGCCGAGATGGGTGGATCACAAGATCAAGAGTTCAAGACCAGTCTGGCCAAGATGGTGAAATGCCGTCTCTACGAAAAATACAAAAATTAGCTGGGTGTGCTGGCAGGTGCCTGTAATCCCAGTTACCTGGGAGGCTGAAGCAGAAAATTGCTTGAACCCGGGAGGCAGACGTTGCAGTGAGCTGAGATTGCACCACTCTACTCCAGCCTGGGCAACTGAGCAAGATTCCATCTCAAAAAAAAAAAAATTACAAACTGAAAAATCACAACTCTTTTTAGATGCATAAAAATAGTGAGGTCACAGGAAAAATCACTGTCCCCCTAATTGAAGACAGGCAGATGCAAATTATCATGATGGACTAGGTCAGGAACAGAGGAAACCTCCATGGAACCAGTGCCAGGGTAAGAAAACCTGGGGTATAATTGACAAATTGCTAGAGGCTAAGTGTGGACAAATCTGAGAGTAAGAAATTCCAGAGGTTCCTATCATGGGGTTGTCTCCACATTTTTGTGACTTTTACAAGATTCTCATTGCGAAGAGAGAAGAAAAATCTATTGTACTTTCAGTAGCAGAGGGGAAAATAACAATTTTGAAAAAATCCAGATAATTCTGTTCTTCTTAACAAGACCCACCCTCAACACAAATTATTTTATTAGGGCCTATTATTATTATTATTTTTTCAGAGCCTAACTTACCTGGGGGAAGGAGAGTACACAACTCTAGCACACTCTAGTCATTTTGTTCCACGTAAGTGGAGGTAGGAGTAGGGGTAGTCTGTGAAGCACTGGTGAAGTTTACAGTGCAGAGTCATACGCTCACTAAGACTGAGACCTTATCATTGCACTAGAGGATGCTCTGTACCCCTGCACCTCATGACCACATTACTAAAGTTAAAGACCTATTTATAGCAGTTCATTTTACCCAGTACATCATGCTGAGCTATTAAGAAAAAAATTACAAGAGATACTAAAAACAAACAAACAAACAAACAAATAAAAAAAACAATTTGAAGAGACAGAATAAGCACTGGAATCAGAGTCAAATATGGCAAGGATGTTGGAATTATCAGACTGGGGAATTACAGCAACTATGGTTAATATGTGAAGGGCCATAATGATAAAGTTAATAACATACAAGAATAAATGAACAATGTAATCAGAAAGAGGAAATTCTATGAAAAAATAAAAAAGAATGCTAGAGATGGGAAACACTGTAATGGAAAAAGGGACATCAGCAAGATGGCAGAGTAAAAGCCTTGGACCCTTTTTTCCTCCATAAACACAATGATTCAGTAAAAATTCACCAGCAAATTTCCATTGCAGGAAATCAGAAACTAATTAAAAGGATATCTACTGTAGGATAATTCAAACTTGAAGCCCCCAGAGACAGTAGGGAGATTCAGGACACTAACTTGTTGGAGACTCTATCCCCAGCACTATGCTAATTAGGAGAGACTCTCTAAGCTCGCAGATTCACCCAGGAGAAGGAAGGGGTTATTTGATGTGTCCATTCCACTAACTTTCCCAAGTGGACTCCCCAAAAGACTGGATTCTGTCTCACCAGTCTTGGACCTCTAAACGGTCCAGCATAGTCAATCTGCCTGGAGATGAACAGAGGTTGTAGCTTAGTCTGAGATTCCATAGCTCTCCCAGCATGCCTTGGCTCAGCACAGTGCAAGCAAACAAAAAAGCATGGCTCCCTGCTTCTTTTCCCTGGGGAGTATAATAATTTTTAGAGCCCCCCATAATCTCTAATTCAGCTGATTGTTGAAGATTTTCTGCTGTACAAGGTCAGCCTGTGAAGACTGGGAGAGGAGTCTGCTTTGTCTAATGGACAGACACAATAAAAGAGAGCCAAGGAAAATGAAGAATAAGGCAAAGATGTTTAAACAACAAAACAAGATAAATATCCAGAAACTGACCCAAATGAAATGGAATTATATGAATTACCTGCCAGAAAAGTAAAATTGACTCTCATAAAGATACCAAGTCAAGAGAACAATGCATGAACAAACTAAGAATTGCAATACAGATACAGAAATATCTCTGTAGAGCTGAAGAATACCATAACTGAACTGAAAAAAGCTCATTGGAGCGTTTCAACAGCAGACTAAATCAAGTGAAACAAACAATACGCTTGAAGATAGATCATGGGAAGTAATTTAATCAGAGGAGCAAAAAGAAAAAAGGAATAAAAAAAGAGAAGAGACTTTAAGAGACCATAGGATACCATCAAGCCAACCAAAATATGCATTAAGAAGATTCCAGAGGAGAAGATGAGAGAGAGAAAGGACCAGAAAGCTTGTTCAAAGAAAAAAAATGATTTAAAAACTTCCAAAGGCTGGAGAAGGAAATGGACATAAAGATCCAAGAACTCCAAATGACATCATGTAAGACAATGAGAAATTTGAAAGGTACAAAGAAAAAAGATTTGTGGTGTACAAAGGAATCTCTTTAAGATTATTAGTTAATTTTTCAGTAGAACCCTTATAGGCAAGAAAAGAGAGGGAAGATATATTCAAAATGCTGAAAGTAAAAGAACCCTGCCAACCAAAATTATTATAGCTGCCAAAATTCTCCTTAGGAATGAAAGAGAAATAAAGACTTTCCAAGACTAAAAGAGAGAGAGTGAGAGAGTGAAATGTTAAAGGAATTTCTTTAAGGTGAGTTGAAAAGACTCTAAACAGCAATATGAAAGCATAACAAATTAAGAAACTTCTTGGTAAATGTAAATGTATAGGCATATATAGAAAATTGTGTAAATGTAATAGCTGTAGGTAAATCACTGAATTCTAATATAAAAGTTAAGATAAAAGTATAGGCCAGGTAAGGAGGCTCACACCTGTAATCTCAGTACTTTGGGAAGTCGAGGCATGCAGATTATGAGGTCAAGAGATCGAGACCATCCTGGCCAACATGATGAAACCCTATCTCTACTTAAAATAGAAAAATTAGCTGAACGTAATGGTGTGTGCCTGTAGTCCCAGATACTTGGGAGGCTGCGGCAGGAGAATCACTTGAACCCAGGAGGCAGAAGTTGCAGTGAGCCCAGATTTTGCCACTGCACCCCAGTCTGGCAATAGTGAGACATCGTCTCAAAAAAAAAGTATTAGAAGTAACTATAGCTAAAAATACATTAAAAGATACCCGTATGCATAAATGTATATTGTGACAACAATAACATACATTTTGTATGTGTGGGAAGTTAAAGTAGAGAGCTTTTGTATACAATTGGATTTAAGTTATTGTCACCTAAAAAAGAATATGTGACATATACACATAATAGACTACTATACACCCTTAAAAAGAAGGAAGTCCTGCAATATGCAACAACATGAATGAACCTTGAAGACACTATGAAAAACGAAATAAACCAGTCACAGAAAGATAAATATTGTATTATGTCACTTATGAGGTATCTAAAATAGTGAAATTCATAGAATCGAAGAGTGTGATGGTGGATACCAGGGGCTGGGGGAATGAGGAAATGGAGGGTTATTAATGGGCAGAAAGTTTCAGTCAGACGTAATGAATAAGGTCTAGAGATCTGCTACACAACATTTGTCCCTACAGTCAACAACACTACTGTCCACTTAAAAACTTAAGATGATATGGTTCACTTTAAGTATTCTTACTGCAATTAAAAAAAACCATGGTAATGGAAATGAATAATGTGTTTAATGGATGTTTTAGGAGATTGGACAAAGATGAGGAAAGAATCTCTGAACCTGAGAATATGTCCGTAGAAACTTTCAAAGCTGAAAAGCAAGGAGAAAAAAGACAATACAAAAACGAGCTAGGAATCCAAGACAACTACAAAAGCTGTAACATATGTGTATAAAGAACACAGGAAGAAGAAAGAGAGAAAGGAATAGAAGCGAAAGAAAAATGACAGAGAAATTCCCTAATTAATGTCAGACATCATTCCAGGATCTCAGAGAAAAATAAATAGGATAAATACCAGAAAACTCCACCTAGGTGTATCATATTCAAAATTCGGAAAAACAAACATAAAGAAAAAAATATGAAAGAAGTGAGAAAAAACAAAACAAAACAAAAAATCTCTTACCTTTATTTGAGCAAATATAAGAATTACGCTTGATTTTCCAGAAACCAAGAAAACAAGAAGAAAGTAGAATAAAATATTGTAAGGATTGAGGGGAAAAAGGAAAAGCCTAGGAACTCAGAATTTCATACCCTGTCAAATTATCCTTCAGAGTAAAGGATAAATAAAGACTTTCTCGAACAAACAATAATTAAGGGAAATCCTTCAGGATCTTGATCCCAACTGTTTAAAATTTCTGTAGAAAACTCAGCTCTTGTCTGCAGCTGATCTGGGTGCAATGATTTTTGCGCCTATTGAGTGGAAAGTTTGCTCACCTTTAATTTTTCAGTTAGAATTGTTTAAGCTGAACCAATTGAGATGTCTACAGTGTTTGCAGTTGTTTCTGCTGTTAATCTTTGGTCTTCTTCAATTAGAGCACAAACAGGGTCAATTTCTTTCCTTCCAAGTTGATGTGGATTATTTGTTGCTGCAGGCTTCCTCTTCAAAATTATGTAGCCCCATCATAAAAGAAGTTATCAATTTGTAAACTGATGATTTCCTTGGGGCACTGTCCCCATAAACTTTTTATAAGTCATCAATAATTTCACCACTTTTTCCACCCATTTCACCATAAATTTGATGTTCACCCTTGCCTCAATTTTAGCAAAATTCTTATTGCTCTGATGTCCTACCCTTCTTTGTGCCTCAAACTAGATCCCATTCAGACACACTATAACAAGTTAGTATCAGTTTATTTTGGTGGAAACATTTTTAAAGCTGTGCATGGTTGTTTTCATAACATGCATTTTTCCATGAACTTTTTGAAGTCCTCTCATATAAAGAGAGATAAAGAGAGTAGAAGTATTATAAATAGATAAAAGGTAGGAAGGAGAGAAAGGAAAGTTCCAACATATATCCAATGAACATTATGTAAGGATAAAATAGAGAAAACAGGAGAAAGACTATCTTTGAAGAGATGGTAATTGAGAACTTAGTATAATTGATTTTTTAAAAATCCCATTAATTGTTAGAGTCGGAAAAGGCAACATCTTGATAAAATAAAATAAAAAATAAAAACAAACTCACATTCACACATTGTAGTGAAACCATGAGATATCAAAGTCAGTCTTTGGTGAAAATCTTAAAAGCAACCAAAGAACAAATGCAGATCACAAAGAACAATAATTATGTTGACAGAATTAAGTATCTACAGCTGTAACACTAAGAAGAGACATAGACACTCTAAATTCTGCGTGGTAATGACTGCCACTTTGTAATACCTTTTGTGAGATTGTCTACCAGACAACTTACCTCACTGTTGGTGCCATGTACATTTTTTTCCTTGTATTTCTGCAGTTACTAGATGAGAACAGGACTTTTGTCTAGCAAAATAATATAAAGTTTCAATTTTCATTTGTTTGTTCAATCATCTAACAAGTCAATGAACAATTTCTAACCTAATTCTATGAGAACTGCGGTAGAAACTCAAGATAAATAAAATTTCTTCTTATTAATACTCAAAGTAACTTCAGAAGACAAATATTTATATTATAGTATGAAGAATTCCAAAGTAGAGATATGTAAAAGCCTATACAAGTATGACGTAACTCAGTCTGAAGTGAGAAATGTGATCATTATTGTACATGAACTCTTCTGGGGAGGAGTTCAAATAACTCCATCTATGTTATTACATAAAATCAGTAACATGATAAAGGTAATTACAAACTTGTTTAAACAAATCACTTGGATTTAAACTGAGCTTGTCTTTTTGTTACAATAGTAGTGATGATTTGGTGGTTGTGATCTGAGAGCATTCTGGTCACATCACAAATTTATTACTGAAAAGAGTGCACATGCTCAGATTGAAGAGCAGAGAGGACTGGGTGGTGCCTACTTTCCTTTCCAAAGGCTAAAGAGTGGTCTTTCATTTTTGCCACATTTGTTTTCTAGCCAGCCTGAACACTAATGATTGGAGGAGAAATGAGAAGAGGAATAGCATTTTCACTGTTTGGATGATGAAATTCTGCACTTACTTTGGCTTCAAATGTCCAGAATTAAATTAATGGGGCAATGAAGCTCCAAACCTTATCACTGCTTCATGTAATTAGAGAAAACAAGAAAAAAACGAGTTTGCTAGACAATGCAATTTATTCTAAAAATTGCTTCATTGTAAAAACTCTACTGTTTTTGGTCATCAATAAATGATGTATAAGTAAATTTTTAAAATATTTGTAAAACAAAAAATAGGAAAAACATAGGAAATGGTAATAAGTAGGGATCTGATTCCAACCAACTGTATTTGAAGACATGGTTGTTATTTCCTCACCACAGTGTGTGACACCTTTATTCTGAGTTTTAAAATTACACACAGATCCACTGATTAAAAACAGGATGTGGGTGAATAGTCATGCATGAGGCTCCCTGGTCGAGACATGAGTTAAGTTAGTGGTTCTAAAACAGCAGCCTTCTGTCAAGTGTTGGCATGCTGCCTCAGAATCATCTGAGCAACTCATAAAGGTACAGATTCTTAGGCATTGGGCCCCAGAGATTCTGTTGAATAGGCCTGGGTGGGTTTAAGAAAACTTTGTCTAAAGTTCTCTAAAAGATTCTTGCATTAATAGCTAGGAACCCTGTTTTGGGAAACACTACTCTAGAAGTTTATAATTTCTCTGTTAGCTCTGGTGTTGGTGAATTGTAATTAGGAATGGAGTATAAGCAAAATGATTTAAAAAATGTCAAAATATTAAAAGTGTCTTAAGAAGAAAGCTACCACCTAATAATCTCCTCTTAGATTTTCCAACATGACTATATGAAATTTCCACCCTTTTCGGCCTCATTTTCTGCATGTAAGCATGACTCTCAGTCTGCTGAAGTGGAAGCCATCTAGAAGGAGTTCCCTCAGCTCACTTACCTCCAATGATTTCTGTCTCCTTTTCCCTTTGCTGTGATTTCTAACTGAAGTGAATACGTGTCTTTCCCACTTCTTATGTCTTCTTCTTTTTTATTTTTTTTATTTTTTATTGTACTTTAGGTTCTGGGGTACATGTGCAGATAATGCAGAACTGTTGCATAGGTACATACATGGCAAGGTGGTTTGCTGCCTTCATCCTCCCATCACCTACATCTGGTATTTCTTCCCTCGTTATCCTTCCCCAACCTCCCCACCCCCCGCTGTCCCTCACCTAGCCCTCCCCAACTGACTGCAGTGTGTAATGCTCTGCTCCCTGTGTCCACGAGTTCTAATTGTTCAACACTCTCCTATAAGTGATAAAATGTGGTGTTTGGTTTTCTGTTCTTGTTTCAGCTTGCTGTGAATGATGGTTTCCAGATTCATCTGTGTCCCTATGAAGGACATTAACTCATCTTTTTTTATGGCTGTATAGTATTCCATGGTGTATATGTGCCACATTTTCTTTATCGGTCTAACGTTGATGGACATTTGGGTTGGTTCCAAGTCTTTGCTATTGTAAACAGTGCCATAATGAACATACATGTGCATGTGTCTTTATAATAGAACAATTTATAATTCTTTAGGTATATACCCAGTAATGGGATTGCTGGGTCAAATGGTATTTCTATTTCTAGGTCCTTGAGGAATTGCCACACTGTCTTCCACAATGGTTGCACTAATTTGCACTCGCACCAACAGTGTAAAAGTGTTCCTATTTCTCCACAACCTCTCCAGCATCTGTTGTCACCAGATTTTTTAATGATCGCCATTCTAACTGGCATGAGATGGTATCTCAATGTAGTTTTGATTTGCATTTCTCTAATGACCAGCGATGAGCATTTTTTCATATGTTTGTTGGCCTCATATATGTCTTCTTTTGTAAAGCGTCTGTTCATATCCTTCACCCACTTTTGAATGGGTTTGTTTGTTTTTTTCTTATAGGTCTGTTTTAGTTCTTTGTAGATTCTGGATATTAACCCCTTTGTCAGATGGGTAGATGGCAAAATTTTTTTCCCATTCTGTTGATTGCTGGTTTGCTCTAATGATTGTTTCATTTGCTGTACAGAAGCTCTGGAGTTTAATTAGATCCCATTTGTCTATTTTGGCGCTTGTTGCCAATGCTTTTGGTGTTTTAGCCATGACGTCCTTGCCTATGCCTATGTGCTGAATGGTTTTGCCTAGATTTTCTTCTAGGGTTTTTGTGGTGTTAGGCCTAATGTTTAGATCTTTAATCCATCTGGAGTTAATTTTAGTGTACAGTGTCAGGAAGGGGTCCAGTTTCTGCTTTCTGCACATGGCTAGCCAGTTTTCCCAACACCATTTATTAAACAGGGAATCATTTTCCCATTACTTGTTTTTGTCAGGTTTGTCAAAGATCAGATGATTGTAGAGGTATGGTGTTGCTTTTTAGGCCTCTGTTCTGTTTCATTGGTCTATATCTCTGTTTTGGTACCAGTACTAGGCTGTTTTCATTACTGTGGCCTTGTAGCATAGTTTGAAGTCAGGCAGCATGATGCCTTCAGCTTTGTTCTTTTTGCTGAGGATTGTTTTGGCTATGCGGGATCTCTTTTGGTTCCATGTGAAGTTTGAAGTGGTTTTTTCCAGTTCTGTGAAGAAGGTCATTGGTAGCTTGACAGGGATAGCATTGAATCTGTAAATTACTTTGGGCAGTATGGCCATTTTCATGATGTTGATTCTTCCCAACCATGAGCATGGAATGTTTTTCCATCTGTTTGTGTCCTCTCTTATTTTATTGAGCAGTGGTTTGCAGTTCCCCTTGAAGGGTCTTTTACATACTTTGTTATTTGTATTCCTAGGTATTTTATTCTCTTTGTAGCAATTGTGAATTTGAGTTCACTTTTCTTGGCTCTCTGTTAGTCTGTTATTGGTCTATAGGAATGCTTGTGATTTCCGCACATTGATTTTGTATCCTAAGACTTTGCTGAAGTTGCTTATCAGTTTCAGGAATTTGGACTGAAATGATGGGGTCTTCTAAATATACAATCATGTCATCTGCAAACAGAGATAATTTGACTTATTCTCTTGTTATTTGAATATCTTTTATTTTTTTCTCTTGCCTGATTGCCCTGGCCAGAACTTCCAATACTATGTTGAATAGAAAGGGTGAGAGAGCGCATCCTTGTCTTGTGCCAGTTTTCAAAGGGAATGCTTCCAGCTTTTGCCCATTCAGTGTGATATTGGCCATGGGCTTGTCATAAATAGCTCTTATTAGTTTGAGATATGTTACATCAATACCTAGTTTATTGAGATTTTTTAACATGAAAGGATTTTGAATTTTATCAAAGGTATTTTCTGCATCTATTGAGATAATCATGTGTTTTTTGTCATTAGTTCTGTTTATGCAATGGGTTATGTTTATTGATTTGTGTATGTTGAACTAACCTGGCACTCCAGGAATGAAGCTGACTTGCTCATGGTGGATAAGCTTTTAGCTGTGCCGCTGGATTTGGTTTGCCAGCATTTTATTGAGGTTTTTCTCATTAATGTTCAACAGGAGTATTGGTTTCCTTTTTTTGTTGTGTCGCTGCTAGGTTTTGGTACCAGGATGATGCTGGCCTCATAAAATGAGTTAGGGAGGAGTCCCTTCTTTTCAATTGTTTGGAATAGTTTCAGAAGGAAGGGTACTAGCTCCTGTTTATACTTCTGATATAATTTAGCTGTGAATTTGTCTGGTCCTGGGCTTTTGTTGTTGTTGTTGTTAGGCTATAAATTACTGTCTCCATTTCAGAACTTGTTATTGGTATAATCAAGGATTTGACTTCTTCTTGGGCTAGTCTTAGGAGGATGTATGTGCCTAGTAATTTATCCATTTCCTCTAGATTTTCTAGTTTACTTGCATAGAGGTGTTTATAGTATTCTCCGATGGTAATTTGCATTTCTGTGGGGTCGGTGGTGATATCCCCTTTATCATTTTTTATTGTGTCTATTTGATTCTTCTCTCTTTTCTTCTTTATTAGTCCAGCTAGTGGTCTATTAATTTTATCAATTTTTACAGAAACAAGCTCCTGGATTTATTGATTTTTAGAAGACCTTTTCATGTTGCTCTCTCCTTCAATTCTGCTCTTAGTTATTTCTTGTCTTCTGCCAGCTTTTGGATTTGTTTGCTCTTGTTTCTCTAGTTATTTTAGTTGTGATGTTAGGGTGTTGATTTGAGATCTTTCTAGCCGTCTGATGTGGGCATTTAGTGCTATAAATTTCTCTCTTAACCCTGCTTTAGCTGTGTCTCAGAGATTCTGGTATGTTATCCCTTTGTTCTCATTGGTTTCAAATAACTTCTTGGTTTCTGCATTAATTTCATTATTTACTCAGGAGTCATTCAGGAGCAAGTTGTTCAACTTCAATGCAGTTGTGTGGTTTTGAGTGAGTTTCTTAATCTTGAGTTCTAACTTGATTGCACAGTAGTCTGAGAGACTGTTATGATTTCAGTTTTTTTGCATTTGCTGAGGAGTGTTTTATTTTCAATTATGTGGTCAATTTTAGAGTAAGTGCCATGTGGCACTGAGAAAAATGTATATTCTGTTGTTTTGGGGTAAAGAGTTCTGTAGCTATCTATTTGGTCCACCTGATTCAGAGCTGAGTTCAAATTCTGAAAATCCTTGTTAATTTTGTGTTTTGTTAATCCGTCTAATATTGACAGTGGGGTGGTAAAGTCTCCCACCATTATTGTGTGGAAGTCTAAGTCTCTTTACAGGTCTCTAAGAACTTGTTTTATGAATCTGGACTCTCCCATATTGGGTGCACATATATTTAGGATAGTTAGCTCTTCTTGTTGCATTGATCCCTTTACCATTATGTAAAGGCCCTTCTTTGTCTTTTTTTAAAATCTTTGTTAGTTTAAAGTCTGTTTTGTCAGAAACCAGGATTGCAACTCTTGCTCTTTTCTGCTTTCCATTTACTTGGTAAATATCATTCCATTCCTTTATTTTGAGCTTACGTGTGTCTTTGCACATGAGATGTGTCTCTTGAATACCACACACTGATGGATTTGACTCTTTATCCAATTTGCTAATCTGTGTCTTTTAATTGGGGCATTTAGCCCATTTACATTTAAGGTTAATAGTGTTATATGTGAATTTGATCCTGTAATTATGATGCTAGCTGGTTATTTTGCACAATAATTGTTGATACAGTTTCTTCATAGTGTCATTGGTCTTTATATTTTCATGTGTTTTTGGAGTGGCTGGTACCGGTTTTTCCTTTCCATATTTAGTGCTTCCTTCAGGATTTCTTACAAGGCAGGCCTGATGGTGATTAATATCCTCAGCATTTGCTTGTTTGTAAAAAATTGTATTTCTCCTCTATTTATGACATTTTGTTTGGATATAAAATTCTGTGTTCAAAATTCTTTTCTTTAAGAATGTTGAATATTGGCCTCTACTCTTTTCTGGCTTGCAGGGTTTCTGCTAACAGATCTACTGTTAGTTGGATGGGCTTCCCTTTGTAGGTGACCTGACCTTTCTCTCTTAACATTTTTTCCTTCACTTCAACCTTGGAGTATCTGATGACTATGTGTCTTTGGGTTAACATTCTCATGGAGTATCTTAGTGAGGTTCTCTGTATTTCTCCAGTTTGAATGTTGGCCTGTCTTGCTAGGTTGGGGAAGTTGTCTTGGATGATATCTTGAAGTGTGTTTTTCAACTTGGTTCCATTCTCCCCATCCCTTTTTGGTACTCCAATCAGTCATAGTTTCAGACTTTTTATATAGTTCCATAGTTCTTGTGGGTTTTGTTCATTCGTTTTCATTTTCTTCTCTACTCTTGCTTGCCTGCCTTATTTCAGCAAAATAGTCTTCAGTCTCTGATATTCTTTCTTTCACTTGACTGATTTGTCTCTTGATACATGTGTGTACTTCATGAAGTTCTTATGCTGTGTTTTTCAGCTCCATCAGGTCATTTATATTCCTCTCTAAACTGGTTATTCTGTTTAGCAGCTCCTGTAACCTTTTACCATTGTTCTTAGATTATTTGAATTGGGTTAGAACATGCTCCTTTACTTCAGTGAAGTTTGTTATTACTCACTGGAGCCTACTTCTGTCAATTCATCCAGCTCATCCTCCATCCAGTTCTGTGCCGTTGCTGGAGAAGTGTTGTGATCATTTGAAGGAGAAGACGCACTCTAGCCTTTTGGGCTTTCAGCATTTTTT
This sequence comes from Cebus imitator, assembly GCF_001604975.1. Classification (NCBI taxonomy): domain Eukaryota; kingdom Metazoa; phylum Chordata; class Mammalia; order Primates; family Cebidae; genus Cebus; species Cebus imitator. Next base: position 1,763,793 of record NW_016107325.1, on the reverse strand, counting down.
CATTAATTCTCATCTTCATGAATTTGTCTAGTTTCCATCTTTGAGGCTGCTTACCCTTGGATGGGGTTTTTGTGGGGATTGTTTTTGTCGATGCTGTTGTTGTTGCTTTCTGTTTGTTTCTCTTTTAGTAGTCAGGTCCCTCCTCTATAGGGCTGCTCTGGTTTTCTAGGGGTTCACTTCAGGCCCTATTCATTTGGTTTGCTCCTGTGCCTGGAGATGTCCCTTGAGGAGGCTGGAGAACAGCAAAGATGTTTACCTGCTCCTTCCTCTAGGATCTCTAACTTCAAGGGGCACTGATCTGATGCCAGTAGGAATGCTCCTGTAGAGAGTGTCTGGCAACCTCTGTTGGGGGGGTCTCACCCAGTTGGTGGGCACAGGAACCAGTAACCATTTCATGAAACACTTTGGCTGTCCCTTGGTGGTAGGGGTGTGCTGCACTGGGAAGAAACCCACTCACTTGGGTTGCCTGAATTCCTCAGAGTTAGTGAGAGGAAAGACCAACTTTGCTGGTCTGCAGAGACTAAGGCCGCCCCTGCCCATAGGATCTTAGGCCCAGCAAGATCAGAGTTCTGTCCCTGAGCCCCTGATTGGAGTTGTTGAAGTTCTTGCAGAGGGAGGGGGCACCCAGTGAGGAGGGATTTGGATAGGATCTGACCTGATGAGGCAATATGGCCATGATCTGCCACAATTGGTGTGCTGTGCTATGGGAAATACCACTTGGGACCAAGCCTCCCTGTCTCCACCAGGGGAAAAGCATGGCCTGGAGCTATAGTGATAGCTGCCGCCCTTCCTCACTGGGAGTTTAGTGCCTTAGGTAGCTAGCAGCCAGAGTGTTGGCTGCCACTCCTCTCCCAGCGATCTCAGACAGCTTAGACAGCAGGCAGCAGCAATGGTGGCAGCTTTCCTTTCCCAGGAAGTTCTTTTGTTTTAGGCAACAGCAGGGCTGGCAGCTGCCCCTCCCCCAAGGAGCACAGATGGCATGGACAGCAGGCAGCAGCAATGTTGATGGCTGGCCCTAGTGGCGTGAGCTCATAAGTGGGATCTTCCAACCCATGGGTTGCACAGCTCCACGGAAAAAGTGTGGTTTCCCAGGCTGGGTAGCACTCTCACTCACCACCTCCCTTGGTTGGGGGTAGGGGCTCCCCTGTCGCATGTAACTCTCAGGTGAGCCAACACACCACCCTGTTCTTCCTTCCTCTCCATGGGTCATCCATGGTCATGCCAGTCACCTAGTCAGTCCTGATGACAGAAAGTGGATACCTCTTTGTTAGTGCAGGATTTGCAAAGTTTTTTTCTTTTTTCTGTGGGAGTCTTTGATCACTACTGCTTCTAGTTGCCATCTTGGTCCCTACCCTCTGCTTTTTTATTCTTATGAAGGTGCTTTTTTGTGTGTAGACAGTTAATAAGTTGGTGTTATTGCTGGACAGGATGATTGGTGGAGCTTTCTAATCTACCATCTTGTTCTACCTCCACCACATTTTTACTTTAAATTACTTACCTTGTTCATAAAAATTAAATTCTAATCAGTATATTAACTCAACCTTAATAGAAGTCCCCTGCTCATGTGGTCTCCTTTGTTCATCCTGATGATATTCTAATTTTCTTATTCTTTCCCATGTTAGTTGTATATATCCAGTTTTGTCTCCCTTACATCCTCTCTATCCCACCTGAGTTTTGAAATTATCCACAGCTTACAACTGCTAGTCGTGATTTCTACACTTTTCTTAAGACTCATCCCCATTTTCATCATTATAGTCCTGTGGACCATGAAGATAATAATTGCTTTATGGAATGAACTGAGGAGTATTTGTACTTTTTCTGTTCTATTGGATAATTTTTTGAGAGACTGGCATAATCTGTTCCTAGAAGGCTTGGTAAAAAATATAACATAATCATCTATTTACCTTGTAGAAGGATTTTAAGAATTTGATTTGCTCTCTGTACTAATTATAGGATTATTTAAGAATTCTGTTTCTTCTTGAGAGACTTTTAGTAATTTATATTTTTCTAGGACTCTGTCCATGCTGCATGTTTTTAAGACTTAGTATAATATGTTTGATGGCATCATTCTTTTTTTTAAGTCTGCTAAATATTTAGTTATGTTACCTTTTTAAAATCTTAATATTGTTTTTCTTTTATTAATTTCTGCTTTTTTATTAATTCTCTCCTCCTTACTACTTTCTTCAAATTTAGTCTACTATTACTTTTCTAATATTTTATGATGAATTCTTATTTTCTTTCTAAAGTAATCTTTTAAGGCCATCACTTGATTTTATAATTACTTATTTTACAAACAAGCTATATAGAATTATGTTTTATATTTCCACATATTTGGAATATTTTATTTAGCTTTTTCATTATCTGTTCCTTAATGACAATACAATTATGTAATGTACATAATAGTTTTTGTTTTAAATCAGCTGAGATTTGTATTTTGCTTGTTACATGGCCGCTTTTTATGATTGCTTCATGTACATTTGAGCAGATATATATTCTCTCATTTTGGATGCAGAATGACATAATTTAATTTTTAATGCTTGTTCATTAAGTTGAAATAAGTGTTTAGAAGTCTTCCACTTTGGGTTACATTTATCAATTTCTCACATTTAAATAAAATTTTGTTATATATATTCTGAAGCAATTTTATTAGCTGCATAAAAGTTTAGAAATATATCTTTATGATGACCGGAACCTTTTATCACTATGCAGAGATGTGTTTATCTCTAATAATACTTACATTCAAGTCTACATTTCTAATATAAATATTATGGGTGAGTTTTTTTTTTTTTGTTATTTGCCTGGCATATTATTTTCTATGCTTTCAATATTTTTCGATCTTTATTCTTATATGTGTCTTTTGTAAATAGAAAATAGCTGGATTTTAAAAGGTCATCCTTACAGTGTCTGTCTTTAATTTGAAATGTTAGGTTAGTGAAAAAGTAATGCTTACTCCTATTTTATTTATTTTAATTATTCATTTATGAGTAGGTGTCCTAATATTTTTTATTGTGCTATTTATTTCACTTTTCCGTGCTTGTCACAATGATTCTTTCTTAAGTTAATGAATTTTATTTTTTGTTTCTCACTCTGTTGGGTTTATTTGGAGAGTATATATTTAATTTCTGGTCTTTTAACAGAAACCTAGAACTTGTACTGTGTGTACGTAATGACCTAGCAAAGTATGAAGTTAATAAAAACAATCTCTTCTTTCGAAGGAAGTAAGAATGTTACTTTACTTCTGATCACTCTTCTGTTGACATACACGATATTGTTTTCTGATATTTAAAATTTGTTTTTCTAACCATACAAGTTAAATATAATAATGGTTGTTATTTTATAAGGACAATATTTGTTACCCTCATGTTAATTGATTTCTTACTTTTTCTTTTTGAATCTCAGACACTGCTTCTAAGATAATTTTCTTTCTTCCTCATGTTGATACTTTGGAACAAACTTGTCCAACTGCAGCCCACGGGCCACATGTGGCCCGACAATGGCTTTGAATGCAGCCCAACACAAATTTCTAAGCTTTCTTAAAACATTATGAGATGTTTTTGTGTTTTCTAGTTCATCAGCTATTATTAGTGTTAGTTTATTTTATGTGTGGTCCAAAACAATTCTTCTTCATTGCAGCCTCAAACTCAAGCAATCCTCTCTCCTCAGGCTCTCAAGTAGCTGCGACTACAGGCGTGTGCCACCGTGTCCAGCTAACTTTTGTAATTTTTGTAGGGATGGGATTTCACCATGTTTCCCAGGCTAGTGTTGAATTCCTGAGCTCAAGTGATCCACTTGCCTCTGCCTCCCAAACTGATGGGATTACAGGTGTACGCCACTGCACCTGGCCTAATATACCAAAATATTTATTTTATATTTTCTTAAATAAGGATTCTCTGGGTTTATAACTATAGACATGCAACTTTCACAACATATTGAAGATTTTACTTCACCATTTTCTTTCTTCAGATTTTGTTTTCTAGAAGTCTGATTTAGTGTGTAATTCTTTCTAGGTGGATTTTTTTTTTCTGTTTTAAAATTTCCTTTTTTAATATTGACAAATAGTACTTGTACATATCATGGGGTACCTTGTGACTTTTTGATATATATTATGTATACTGATCAGATCAGGGTAATTAGCTTATCTATCATCTCAAACCTTGATCATTTCTTTGTGTTGGGTACATTTAATATCCTCTTTCTAGCCATTTAAAACTATACAACATGTTATTGCTATCTACAGTCATCCTACAGTGGTATAGAACACTAAAACTATCTTGCCATTATTTTGTTTCCTTCAACAAATCTCTCCCTATTCCCCCCTTCCCCCTTTTCTTTCCAGCCTCTATTATCCTCTGTTTTACTTTTTACTTCTATGAGATCAACTTTTTTTTTAGCTTCCACATATGAGTGAGAATGTGCAATGTTTAACTTGCTATTCCTGGCTTATCTTATTTAACATAATATCCTACAGTTAGATTCATGTTGCTGCAAATGACAGAATTTTATTTTATGATGTATATGCACCACATTTTCTTTATTTATTCATCTGTTGTTGAACATTTAGCCTGATTTCATATCTTGGCTATTGTGAAGAGTGCTGCAATAAACATGAGGGTTCAGATGTGTCTCTGATATAATTTCCTTTTTTGGGGGGGGATAAATTCCCAGTAGTAGGAATGCTGGATCATATGGTAGTTCTATTTGCAGGTTTTTTGAGGAATCTTCATACTCTTCTCCACAGTGGCTGTAATACTCTACATTCCCATCAATAGTGGATAAGAGTTCCCGTTTCTCCCCATCCTTGCTAGCATTTGTTGTTTATGTCTTGTTGAAGATAGCCATCTTAACTGGAGTAAGATGATTATCTCATTGTCATTTGGATTTGCATTTTCCTGATAATTAGGGATTTTGAGCATTTTTTTTTCATATACCATTTGGTCATTTGTATATCTTTTTTGAGAAATCTCTGTTCAGATCATTTGCCCATTCTTTAATCAGATTGTTTCTTTTCCTTATTATTTAGATATTTCAGTTCCTTGTATATTTTAGATATTAATCCTCTGTCAAATGAGTGGTTCACAGATATTTTCTCCATTCTGTAGGTTGTCTTTTCACTCTGTTGATTGCCTCCTTTGTTGTGCAGAAGCTTTTTAGTTTAATATAATCTCATTTGTCTTTGATTTTGTTGCCTATGCTTTGGAGGTGTTGTTCAGAAAAACTTTTCCAAGTCCAATAACCTAAGCTTTTTGAAATATAAGATCATGTCATCTGCAAGCAGAGACTATTTGACGTCCTCTTCTTCAATAATAATGCCATTTTTTTTCCTTCTTACCAGATTGTTCTAGTTAGGACTTCTAATATAATGCCAAATATGAATGGTTAATGTGGGTATTTTTATCTTATTCCAGTTCTTAGAGGAAAGACTTTCAGGTTTTTTTTTCCATTCAGTATGATGTTAGCTAAGCGTTTGTCATATATGGCCTTTATGATGTTAAGAAAATTTCCACCTATACCTAATTTATTAAGTGTTTTTATCATGAAGTGAGGCTAAATCTTATCAAAAGCTTTTTCTGAGTCTATTGAATTGAGATGATTACATGATTTTCGTCATTGATTCTATTGATGTAAGATATAACATTTATTAATTTGTGTATGTTGAACTATCTTTGCATTCCTGGGATAAATCCCACTTGACTGTGGCATGTTATCATTTTGATGTGTTGTTAAATTTTGTTTGTTGGCATTTTGCGAAGATTTTTGCATCTGTGTTCATCAGGAACGTTAAACTGTAGTTTTTCTTTTCATTGCTGTATCTTTGTCTGGTTTTGGTATCAGGGTTATGCTGGCTTCATAAAATGAGTTATGAAGAATTCCCTCTGCTTTAAATTTTGGAATAGTTTGATAAAAATTGGTATTAATTCTTCTTTAAAGGAATGCTGCTTTACAACTTCAACTCATCAATTCAACATTGTTTTCTGGCACATTTCCTTTCAGGGCTATCAGATGAACTAGTGAGAGGTTATCTTGGGTTTCAGTAGAGCCACTTGGCTTACCAGTTTTAGAAGTAATCATTTTGGATTTATTTCTGCTCAGGGGCATTCATTTTTAACTCCAAATCTGGCCTGTGTTTCTTTCATTCCTCTCCTCCTCATGTTACCTCCAGGTGGTTTCTGGGGTCAAGTATCTAAGCCTCAGAGGCAGTTTTGCTTATGCTATTTGCAGTGCTGACTTTGACTTACTTAGGGCTATCTGCTGAGTCTTTTGTGAACTTCACATACTGTCATTCCTCCTTATTTTACATAAACTGTCTTTGGAAGGGTGTTTACAGATCTTTTATGTTACTTTAAGGTGTACTGGTTTGTTGCTTTATTCCTCAACTGTTTTTGGTACTTTTGGTAGATTCCAAGGAAGGGTATAGAATAAATATATATTTAATCTGATATATTTTTCTTAAATTCAAAACTTAAACAATTTTATAAACATGGTGCTAAATGTAAGACCCAGTTTGTTTCTTTTTCAATGCAAACCTCGGAGGATAGTCCTTTAATGTGGTATAATATGAGAAGCTGGCTGCAAAGTGGCCAAACCAAATAGCAGAATGAGAAGAGTGCGTGCATGCACTATTAATTCTTTCAAAAAAAAAATTTTTACAAAAATCCCTTTCCATCATGTTATTTGTATCATGAAGTGACACCTCGCATTCCTATTTCTACCCTCCAGAGTCTTATAGATATTTTAATACAAAAACATTACGTGAGCTTTCATATATACCTGACCGTCTCTGTAGAACTCAGACACTAGTTCACTTTGAGAGTGGGATTTGAGCCAAAGGACAACTTCAGGCAAGAGTAACCTCCAACAACAGAAGCATTTTAACAATATGTGATCATGTTGAGGTCTTCTTCTATCCTCCAGAGTCTTATAGATACTTTTAATACAAAAACATTATGTGAGCTTTCATATATACCTGACCCTCTCTGTAGAACTCAGACACTAGTTTACACTGAGAGTGAGATTTGAGCTAAAGGATAAACCCAGGTAAGTATAACCTCCAACAACAGAAGCATTTTAACAATATGTGATTATATTGAGGTCTTAAGATGTTTCTCTGTCTTGTCATTATTGCAACTTGATGCTCCATGGGACCCAAGATATTCCTGATTATGTTTGTATAGAGTTGATAATTTCTATTCAAAGAACATTGTTGGGTGGAATTAAAATTTTGTCAGAATTTGTTTAACCATTACTATGTATACTCTAGTACTCTTCAAACTTAAGGTATACATTATCTCATTTTGGTTCATTTTACTTTGAGAATCAGTAACAGTACTATTTACATTTTTTTCCTAAGAGGGGTGCTATGGTTTGGCTGTGTCCCAACTGAAATCTCACCTTGAACTGTAATAATTTCCAAGTGTCAAGGGCAAAGCGAGGTGGAGATAATTGAATCATGGGAGTGGTCCCCCCATACTGTTCTGATGGTAGTGATAGTGAATAAGTCTCAAGAAATCTGATGGTTTTATTAATGGGAATTCTCCTGCCCATGCTCTCTTGCCTGCTATCATTTAAGAGGTACCTTTGTTTCTCCTTTTCCTTCCACCATTATTGTGAGTTCTCCCCAGCCATGCTAATCTGTGAGTCTATTTAATCTGTTTCCTTTATAAATTACCCAGTTTTGGATATGTCTTTACTAGCAGCGTGAAAATGAACTAATACAAGGAGACTGTGGCTCATTTAGGTTATATGTTGATGTGGTTTGAATCTGCCCAAATATCATGTCAAATTATAATCTTCAGTGTTGGAGGTGGGGCCTGGTAGGAGGTGATTGGATCATAGGGGTCAGTTTCTTCCTTTAGTGCCATTCTTGTGATAGAGATGTTGTAGTGAGATCTAGTTGTTTAAAAGTGTGTAGCACCTCTTCACTCTCTCTCTCTCTTCTGCTCTGGCCATGTGAAGTGCCTCCTCCTTTGACTCCTGCCATTATTGTAAGTTCTCAGGCCTCCTCAGAAGCAGATGCGGCCATGCTTCCTGTGTATCCTGCAGAACTGTGAGCCAATTTAGCCTCTTTTCCCTGTCAATTACCCAGTCTCAGCTATTTATAGCACTGCAATAACTGACTAATAAGAAAATTGGTACCAAAGAGTGGGGCATTGCTATAAATATACCCGAAAATGTGGAAGCAGCTTTGGAACTGGATAACAGGTAGAGGTTGGAAGACTATGGAGGGCTAAGAAGACAGGAAGATGAGGAAAAGTTAAGAACTTCCTAGAGATTTGTTAAATTGTTGTGACTGAAATGCTGATAATAATATGGACAGTGAAGGCCAGGCTAATAAGGTCTCAGATGGAAATGAGGAACTCATTGGGAATTGGAACAAAGGTCACTTTTGTTATGCAGAGGTTGGCTGGATTGTGCCCTTCTCTAGGGATCTGTGGAACTTTGAACATGAAATAAATAATTTAAGATATCCAGCAGAAGAAATATCTAAGCAGCAAAGTGTTTAAGATGGGGCCTGGCTGCTTCTAACAACCTAAAAGCAAAGAACAGATCTAAAACTGGAACTTATATTTAAAAGGAAAGCAGAGTATAAAAGTTTGGAAAACATGTAGCCCAGCCCTGTGGTAGAAAACTCATTTTCAGAGGAGGAATTAAATCAGGCTACACAAATTTGCATAACTAAAAGGAACCCATTTCAGAGAGGTAATTCCTCCCATCATAGATCAGTGGCCTAGAAAGGAACAATGGTTTCATAGACCTGCATCCCAGTTGCTCCAGCTCTAGCTGTGGCTAAAAGGGGCCCAGATACAGCTTGGGCCACTGGTTCAAAGTACAAACCATTAGCCTTGGTGGCTTCCACATGGTATTAAGCCTGTGGGTGGGGAGAGTGCAAGGGCGAGGCTTGGTAGCCTACAACTAGATATCAGAGGATGTATGGAAAAGCCTGGAAGTCCAGGTAGAATCCTGCTAGAGAGGTGGAGCCCTGAAGGAGAACCTCTACTAGGGGGAGTATGGAGGAGAAATGTGGGATTGAATTACCAAACAGAGTCCCCACTAGGCCACTGCCTAGTGGAGCTCTGAGAAGAGGGCTGCCATCCTCCTGACCCCAGAATGGTAGATCCACTGCAGCTTGCAATCTGTGCCTTGAAAATAGACACTCAATGCCAGCCATGTGAGCAATTGTGGGAGCTGAACCCTGAAAAGCCAAAGGGATCAAACTGTCCAAGAGCTTGGGAGTCCATCCTTTCCATCAATGTGCCCTCAATGTAAGACATAAAGTCAAAAGAGATTATTTTGGAACTTTAAGATTTAGTGATTGCCTGCTAGGTTCAGACTTGCATGGGCCCTGTAGACCCTTTCTTTTGGCTGATTTCTCCCTTTTGGAATGGGCATATTTACCTAATGCCTAAACCCCATTGTATCTTGGAATTAACTAACTTGTTTTTTATTTTGCAGATTCATAGGTGACAGAGATTAGCCTTGTCTCAGATGCAACGTTGAATTTTGGATCTTTGAGTTAATGCTGAAATGTATTAAGACTTTGGGGGACTGTTGGGAAGGCAAAACTGTATTTCAAAATTTGAGAAGGGCATGATATTTGAGAGACACCAGGGCAGAATAATATATGGTTTGGATCTGTGTCTCTGCCCAAATCTCATGTTGGATTGTAATCTTCAGTGTTGGAGTTGGGGCCTGGAGGGAGGTGATTAGGTGGTGGTGAATTTCTCCCTTTAGTGCCAAACTCATGTTAGAATTATAGTGGGATCTAATTGTTTAAAAGTGCGTAGTGCCTCCCCACTCTCTCTCTCCCTCCTGCTCTGGCCATGTGAAATGCTCCACTCCCACTTTGCCTTCCATCATGGTGTAAATTCCCTGAGGCCTCCCCAGCAGCTGATGCCACCATGCTTCCTGTCCAGCCTACAAAACCATGAGCCAATTAAACCTCTTTTTTAAAAAAAAATCAATTACCTAGTCTCAGCTATTTCTTTATAGCAGTGCAAGAACAGACTAATGCACATGTCTTTCCCAGGACTCACATAAAATTTGATGGTAATCATATTCTATGATGACAAAGAGCTTGAGTTTGCAGTCACATGGCTCTGGAATCAAACCTTGTTTCTACTTTTTGCTGGTTTTCTGATATTGGGCAAGACATTTCTCTGAGCCTTTGTTTCCTGGCCTATCACATGAAGATAATAGCAACACTTACCTGTAGGGTTTTGTAGGTATGCAACTGGATAAGTTATTAATATGTATAGTAATTAGCACAATTCCTGACATATAGCAAGCATTCAGTAAGTGCTATCTACAAAGACTGTAAGTAATTTATTTCTGTACTGAAAGCAGGAGGTTATATCAGAGAAGGGAATTCTTGCAAATCAGCCTGACAGTCGAAATTTAGTAAAATTGGTATCTAATGATAGTGGTGTGAGAAAAATAGAGTGCAGTAGTTTTGTTTATAAATTATCTTGAAAAAGTAACCCCAAGGATCTCAATATAACTTTCATGGGCTCTTTAAGAAAATAATAACAAATAGACTATATCCCATATGATACATTTACTTTTAAAGAATTTGATTCTGAAAGGTAAACACCAAGAGGCTGTAAATTGGTAAGTGGAAATATTTGAGCAGAATCGCGTGACATTTACCAGTCTTGTCAGAGTGTAATAAAGTAGTAAAATTGATACATTTGCTATCTATGTCACTGAAGACCTTGTGAAGTAGATGTGAAGGTGTTCTAGACATTATTTACCATGGGTCAGGTACTTCTAAGGTGGTATAGACATTTATAAATGTCTCTAAGCTAGAGACATTTATTTCTTCTGATAGTCCCATGAGATCGATTTTTGAATCTTTATTTTATAGTTAAGGACATGCAGCTCAGAAAGGTGAAGTAACTGTCCTGAGATCAGTTACCTGTGAGAGGTAGAGTATAGATACAAACATGTCTTTCTTATTAGATACTCTGTGCTCTTGTTGCAATACCATACACCTTTCCAGTCTAGTACCTAAATACATGGATTAAGCTATAATGCATGAACTTACCTTTGATTTTTTTTTAAGAAACCGCTCACATACTAGTTCTTTTCCCTCCATTGATAGAAAATATTATCTCCAGAGTAGCACACTGATACATGCTGATAACCACAAAAAGGAAAATTTGTTCTTTAGTTTATACTGATAACCACAAAAAGTAAAATTTGTTCTTTAGTTCCATATCACAAAAAATAATGGGCCCCTTCCCCAGTCCTCTTATCCAATTTACCTTGGTTATTTTACCATGAAACATTCTGTATAAATACTTATTTAGTGAAGGAATACCTGCAATTTTAACTGAAGTACCACTTTTATTTATTCATGTTGGCAAAACTTCTTCTGTAAATGGGTAAAAGAGTTTAGAGCTCTGAACCTTTAAATTTCTCCTACTTTTTGTGCTGTGGATAAATGGAGCTATTTCCCAAATGCCATGAGCTGGCATGTTTAAAACTGGATGTTTATAGTTACATTAAGATGTACAGAAGTAAATTTCATACAATTTTCTATGACTTAAGTCTACTTTCATGATGTCCTCATAGAAATTTGCTTGCACATTTATAAGGCTATAAAACCAGGTTTACCAAAATAGCAAGGGCCATGAAATCCAAGGTAGACATTTTCTATCGGAAACCTTGTATAGTCATATTTGTACTTCAAGGACTTAGCCTGACATCCCATGCTATTCCTCCACGAAGCGCAAAGAATCCTGGGCATTATCCCTGTGATACAAACACAGATGGCAACCTTTTTCTCTTACTTGTTACTGTTTACTTCCACAAATACAAAGCCTTGACAAACATAATATGATTATTTCAAATTCTCTTCACAAAAAATTTAGACCGTTATATTGCCTGACAGCCTGGTAAACTGCTCCTAGATTAGCCAACAAAGAAGAAGGAAGGAAGGAAGGAAGGAAGGGAGGGAGGGAGGGAAAGAAAGAAGAAAGAAAGAAGAAAGAGAAAGAAGAAAGAAAGAAGAAAGAAAGAAAGAAAGAAGAAAGAAAGAAAGAAAGAAAGAAAGAAAGAAAGAAGGAAAGAAAGAAAGAAAGAAAGAGAGAGAAAGGAAGGAAGGAAAGAAAGGAAGAAAACAAAACAAAAAACAGGAGGAAAGGCCTGAGGTGCAGTGGTTCAGAGCTTCAATTCTCTGCAGTTTTGCTTTCAGTGTTCATAAAGTTTGGCTCACTCAACTCATCTTTCACTAAGAGAATTAACTTATCGAACCAAAAGATTAGGTTCAGCTTTTTTTTTCTCACTGAGGAGCTCATTAGAGCTTCTAAATATGCCTCTCTTGAATAGACTCAGTTTAAATTTTTCTATTAACAAAGACACTTCATCAGTCTTGGCCACCTTTTGAACTCATCCTGTTCAAAACTTCCTCAGTTCAAAAGTACACAGAAGCTGATAATTAGAAATGCACATTTCTTCCACTTTTCAGGCATATTTCAGGCCTTTTTCTTCTATTTTTTAGATCATCTTTCCCTTCACATTTTCTTTTTCACTTTTATTTTATTTTCTCTGCATTTTTCACATCTCTGCTGACCAAATTTTAAGATTAGGTAATATGTTGGTGCGGCTTAATGAAACACTGTGCAAAATCTGTGGTCTTGTGTCAAATGTAAAGACAGAACTAAAATAATCTGCTATAAGAAGATGGAAAATTTTATAAAACGTAGGATCCCTGGTCTTCCCGCGATGATCGCAAAAGGTAGAAATAATGTTTACTTTTTTCCTACAGGAGTCTCGCAATGCAGTGCTTTGTAATTCTCTCATGTCTGGTCAATGTTTTCTCATTCTCAAACTTTCGGCTGTATAGATACTCCTTATTTTTATTTATTTTTTTTATTTTTTTTCCATTTATTTATTTTATTACATTTTAGGTTTTGGGGTACATGTGAAGAACATGCAAGATTGTTGCATAGGTACACACATGGCAGTGTGATTTGCTGCCTTCCTCCTCATCACCTACATCTGGCATCTCTCCCCTTGCTATCTCTCCCCAACTCCCCACCTCCCACCCTCCCTCCCCTATTTCCCCCCAACTGACCCCAGTGTATAGTGCTCCCCTCCCTGTGTCCATGTGTTCTCATTGTTCAACACCTTCCTATGAGTGAGAACATGCGGTGTTTGATCTTCTGCTCTTCTGTCATTTGCTGAGAATGATGGTTTCCAGGTCCATCCATGTCCCTACAAAGGACACAAACTTGTTTTTGATGGCTGCATAATATTCCATGGTGTATATGTGCCACATTTTCCCTGTCCAGTCTATCATCAATGGGCATTTGGGTTGGTTCCAGGTCTTTGCTATTGTAAACAGTGCTGCAATGAACATTCGTGTGCACGTGTCCTTATAGTAGAACGATTTATAATACTTTGGATATATACCCAGTAATGGGTTTGCTGGGTCAAATGGAATTTCTATTTCTAGGTCCTTGAGGAATCGCCACACTGTCTTCCACAATGGTTGAACTAATTTACACTCCCACCAACGGTGTAAAAGTGTTCCTATTTTTAATGTTACCTTTGAATGTCTACCATGAAAGGCAGTGAGCAGCATAAAATGGACTGAGAAATAAAGTATAGAAATTGTTGCCTTGATTTCTCCTTTTTATTTCATAAATCAATCAGAAGAGCAAGTTGGCTTTACCTCTATAATATATCCTAAATCTAACCACCCCTTAAAGTCACCATTTCTGCTACTCATCTGTCTGCAATTGTATTCTAAGCCATCCACTGTTTTTGCCTATACTACTAAATGTTTCAAATGCCTACATGATTTCCCGTCTTTAATTCCTATTTCCACCCCCACCCAACTAGAATAAGCCTTTAAAATGTAAATTAAATCATATCACGTCTTTGTTTAAAACTCCTCAATTGCTTCCCATTGAACTTGGGTTAAATCCATTCACCTTCACAATTATTCTCGAGGGATCTGGCTCTTGCCTAGCACACTGGCCGTATTTCTTGTATTCTTGAGGGATCTGGCTCTTGCCTATCACACTGACCATATTTCCAACCACATTCTGGCTTCTCTGCTTCAACCACACTGGCCTCTTTTTCTTTAAACATGACAAGCTTACCATTGTGGTTCCCTGGGTTATAGACATTCTTCCTGCCAGGGTTCGATTGGCAGGCTTCCTCTCATTCAGTTCTTTGCTTCTCAGAAAGCCTGTCTTAGCTACCTAATCTAGATAAGCTCTTCCTTGTCACTATCTCTGTTGTTTTCCTTATTCTATTATCTTTTATTTTCTTTATAACACTTATCTCCATCTGAAATTATGTATTAATTCATTTCCTTGTTTACTACTTGCCATCTTAAAACAGAATCATAAGTTTATTAGAGCATTGTGTTCATTTGTCTTGTTAACTGCAGTATCCTGTGCCCTGAAAACAGTGCCTGGTACATTGTGCATGCATAATCAATATTTGTTGAAGGAATGAATATCCAAAGAGAGTCATGCATTGAGAAAACAAAAAAATGTGTTGCATCTCCTGCTTAGATTCTGAGTTCTTTATAAGTTAGCCATAGCAGGAAGATTTGTTTCAAACAAATCTATGTTATGAACACAGAGATATTTAAATAACTCATCTGCATGTCATTTTCGTAACCAAGAATTTACTATAGCTTTTCAGCTGCTTAGTGAAATGATTCCCAGAGGCTAAATGTATAACACATTAAAATAAACATTTTTAAAAACCACCTTAGATGTGTGTATGACAAAAACCACACAGGACATCTATTTTTAGAGTGATATGTCATGTGATGCTTAATTATTATCTCTGCTTATGCCAGAGAACAAGAAATGTGTCATGACAGTCTCCTGGGTGTTTCCCCTAGGATTTCTTGTCTAAGTTGTAACTCAATTTGGCTTGCACAGCTTAATATAAAATATAAAATAATTGGTGGTTCTATACTTATAAGTCATTCAGGGAAATCAAATGGTAGAAAAGTTAAGGAGAGAAAAAGGAGAACTGAGGCCGAAGAGCTGGATGGTAATAAGCCAGTCACCTAGGAGGATGCCTAAAATTTTTTTGCCCACTTGAAAATTTTAAATGTCTACTTTTCTTCTGTGCACCAAACAGGTATTCTACAGTTGTTTGAAAGATCCTATTTTGCTAACTGAAGAAGGCAAAAACAATGATTTAAACTATTTCTGGATTATTGGTTAAGAGTATTATAGAGATTTTGCAAGTTATAAAGAATTAGCATACTGGTAAAATTTAATTTCCACACCTTGAAATTCAAGTGATAGTTTCTCAATTTTTCAAATGGGGAAACGAAGTCTGAGACAGATAAAGAGATTTGCTTAAATTCAGCATATAAGAGCCAAAGCAGAATATCAAAAACACTTACTTATGTCTGTATTATATTTATATCTTATTGTCATTTCACTTTGGTCTCATTTACTAATAAATGGTCTAGATTAGAAGCATCTGTTAGAATAAGTAATATTATTTCATTTAGGCTGTATTAGTCTGTTCTCACACTGCTATAAAGATATAAAGAACTGTCCAAGACTGAGCAATTTATAAAGAAGCTTAATTGACTCACAGTACCACATGACTGGGGTTGGGGGGCTCAAGAAACTTACAATCATGGCAGAGGGAAAGCAAACATGTCCTTCTTCACATGATGACTGGAAGGAGAAGAATGAGAACCAAGCAGAGGGGGAAGCCCCTTCCAAAACCATCAGATCTCATGAGAACTTGCTCATTATCATGAGAATAGCATGGTGGAACCACCCTCACGATTCAATTACCTCCCACTGGGCCCCTCCCATGACACATGGGGATTTTGGGAACTACAATTCAAGATGAGATTTGGGTGGGAATGTAGCCAAAACATACTATTCCATTCCTGGTCTCTCCCAAATCTCAAGTCCTCACATTTCAAAACACAATCCACCCTTCCAAAAGTCCCTCAAAGTCTTAATTCATTCCAGTATTACCCAAAAGTCCAAGTTCAAAGTCTCATCTGAGACAAGGCAAGTCCTTTTTGCCTACGAGCCTGTAAAATCAAAATCAAGTTAGTTACTTCTAAGATACAATGGAGGTAAAGGCAAATATTTTTCAGGTTAAAAAATATTTTGGTCCCTTGCTATTTTGCCTGTCACAGAAATTGAAGAAGAATTAAAGAAACGTGAAAATGAGACCAAGATTAGGACCATATTTGTAACTTCTCTGTTTTGGTGTTCCCTTTCTTTATACAAAAGTAGCAATGCGTCCCCTGAATATACCCACTCACATATCTGGGGGTAGTCTCAGATAATTCCCAGCTGCCTCTTTCACCTGTGATGTCAAGTGACCCAGAGATGGAAAAGACAGGGAAGAAAGGGAGCTGGAGGGGGAAAAGATGTGGCCAAGACAGCACGTTTGTTTTAGACTTCTGTGTCAGGAATTGGAGCCCACGGGAAATAGAGCTAATACTAAAGATGTTGGACAAAGATAGTGGAGAGAAAACTATGACTTTTGCCCTTCTTGCTCTCAGTGTTCCAGCAAACCCCCATCTGTATAATTCAGCTGACATAAAAGCCTAGGAAATGCAGCCCCAAGTAATACAGAGCAGGGAAGAATGAGTATATTTGGAGTCAAATATGTTCAGGACGGAGCACAGAAGTCATTGGCAGGGTACATAGCCCATGAGTCCTCAGGTTCCTCATCTATAAATTAGGAATAATAAAAGTACTTGCTCTTGATTAAGTCATATTACATATTAAAAGATTCTGAACAGATCATGTAACCAGTAATGGTGATATAAATAATGTAACGGAGTACCTAGAGCAGACTAATTTTTTTTTTTTTTTTTTGCGGCAGCCTATTTGTTACTTTGGAGGCTTAACTTTATTAAAATTTGTTACTTGAAAGGTGAAAACAGAAACTTTGAGGCAGAAATTCCATTGTTCTGGGAAGGATTGCCATAGTGAGCCAGGCAGATGCAAATCATGCATGCATCTATCCATTGCTTTGGACAGACTGAGCCAGTGAAGTCATCTGAATGCTGATGTATCACAGCATTTATTGAATTTTATTTAGTAATATAGATTGCATACATTTTAGCAAAGCTATATGCCTAAAGATTTAGAGACATTCCTTTCCTACTAATGCCTACTAATATTTACAAGAACACAAATGCCTTTTTGACCTTAAATATGTTATGAATCTTCCTGAATCATATCCTCCTAATCCACAACACGGGGAATATTTGTCTCCTTTTCTATGTCTGGATCTCTTCTACCTTTTGACTAAAATGTTTGTTTATTCTATGGAGATATATGGGTCTTCATTCAATTGTTTGAGATTTGTAGGTGAGTCTGAGCACCATTTCAAAGATGTGTTGCTTACTATCTCTCTATATCAATCAGAAGGTTAAAACAATCAAGTAAGCTAGATATAGCTTGGGGTAATACAATGTGATGTAATGCAGCTAAATGTTTGGTACATCTCGTGATTGTTTAAGACTAAGATTTTGGGAAATGTGCTGTCACATATGGTGATTTTCTTTTCGTCTGGCCATAGAGTGAAAAACACACTGTAAGTTCAGATAGTGTGTGATTTCCTCTAAAGGAAACGAAATGGACATTCCCATTGTCAATCATCTTAGAGCAAGAAAGGAAGCAAGTCTGAAACTAGTATGTAGACAACCTGCTTCTCTGAGGCTTACAGAATTATGGTCAGGACCCTAATGTGGATAGATGTCCGGATATTCCCACTTGTGGGGACAGAGTGGACTCTCTGTGACTTGGAACATGCCAGATCCTAGGCCTGGAGTGGGAGGTTTAGTGAAGATTGGTAGTTCTCTGAGAGTACTTATTTGTTTCTCAACATATTAAACTTCAAGTACTTTCAAGCTCTTAATAAATATAGCCCAGAGAAATAAGAACTGAGCCTCATTCCATGTTTTGAAGGCAAGACAGGGCAAACAGCATTTGCTTGAAGACTTCATTTACAAAATAGCAAAGTGAGTTCAGTGGGAAGGCTTGAGTTGGGTCTAAAGGTACTAATCAATTATATCATGCTCTGTGCCAATCTGTCCCAAGTAAGAAACAGTCACAGCAGTAAAACAGGCATGAAAAGATCTATTTCATTGTTGCTATATAATGGAGAATGTGGCTTGGATCAAAGGTCAAATAAGCTTCTCACTACCTTCTCTTGAATTGAACTTATGTACCTAGTCAGACGCAGAACAGTTGGATGCCAGTAAGTTTCCTCTAGTGACAGGAACAGAGACAGAAGAAAGAGAGGTGTAAAGGAAGGACAGCTGGAAAGAAGAACATTTTCAGTCTGCAGGAAAGGAAGTTCCCAAAATAAGAGAGGAGAAAGGAAAGAAGAGATTGGGCTACACATGCTTAGTTCCATCTCCTCAATGTCAACAATAAAGGCATTCCTCCAAAGTGAGTCATGAGGCAGAAGATAAGGTCATCCTCCCAAACTGCTTTCTCTTAGGAGAGGTATGGAAGTCTGTTCCTGATGGGAGCCGAAGAGTGGTGGTAATCAGCTGTCCCACTAAATTCTAATTATAGTGGGCCTTCTTTCTCCTTACTATTTTGTTGGTATTTCTGAGAACTGTGTCCTAAGGACTTTTAGAACTTCATACAAGCATTCTTGGGGTAGGAGAGCCTGTTGTGTTTTCTCCTAATGCTTTGTTTATTGGAAGAACTCAGGAAAGTGTGGCACAAATGTAGAAAGAGGGTATGTTTCAGAAAGAGTAAATAGAAAAGGAATTTTGACTTAAAGATACTATGAAGGAAGAAAACTTTGTTCAGGGACATGAAGACAAAAATAATTTGGATATAAAATTAACATACTCTAGAATGCCTCTATCTGCAATAAAGAGATGGCAATGTGCATTGCTGGTCAGAAAATTTGGGAATCACTGACTTCCATATGGAAGCTTTTTGCAGGCACCCAATTATTCCAAGCTTTGTTTTCCTCTAGATGGAAGCTTGTCGTCTTTGAGCAAGCAGAAGGATCATAGGATATTTCTCCACAGCCTGATTATACATACATGGAGGAAGTGATATTTGCAGACTGCTCATGCTTATTACATTTCCAGTTGCTGTTGGTTGGTGGGAAGTGTTGTTAAAGAGCTCCAGGAGGTATGACTTTCTTGAACTGGATAAAAAAGCAATAGTCAAAAGTTAGTGGTAAAAAAGAAACCACAGAAGGTGAATAGAAAGACAGAATTTAAACAGCAGCTTAGGAGTCTGAATGATAGACCATGTAACTGGAAGCCCATTTACTTTTTGTGGTTTCTACAGAAGGAAAAAAGGCATAGTATCTATGTTTTTTTCTAGCCATATATACACAAGCATACCTTGGAGATATTGTGTGTTTGGTTCCAGACCACCACAATAAAGCAAATATCACAATAAAGTGAGTTGATGGGAGTATAAATTAGTTCAACCATTATGGAAGACAGTGTGGTGATTCCTCAAGGACCTAAATAGAAATTCCATTTGACCCAGCAATCCCATTACTGGGTATATATCCAAAGGATTATAAAGCATTCTGTTATAAAGACACATGCACACTTATGTTCATTGTGGCACTGTTTACAATAGCAAAGACCTGGAACCCACCCAAATGCCCATCGATGATAGACTGGACAAGAAAAATGTGGCACATATACACCATGGAATACTATGCAGCCATAAAAAATGATGAGTTCGTGTCCTTGGTAGGGACATGGATGAATCTGGAAACCATCATTCTCAGCAAACTGACACAAGAACAGAAAATCAAATGCTGCATGTTCTCAGTCATAGGCTGATGTTGGACAATGAGAACACGTGGACACAGGGAGGGAAGCATCACAAACTGGGGTCTTTTGGGGGTGCTAGGGAAGGGACATGGGAGGGTGGGGAGGTTGGGGAGGGATAACATGGGGAGAAATGCCAGATACAGGTGACGGGCGGATGGAGGCAGCAAACCACATTTCCATATATGTACTTATGCAACAATCCTGCATGATCTGCACATGTACCCCAGAACTGAAAGTATAATTAAAAAAAAAGTGATTTGCATTTTTTGTTTCCCAGAAAATATACAAGTTATGTTTACACTATACTGTAGTCTATTAAGTGTGCAAGAACATTATATCTAAAATATGCACTACCTTAATTCAAAAATAGGTTATTGTTAAAATGCTAATGATCACATGAGCCTTCAGCCTGAGTTGCAATGTTTTTGCTTGTGGAGGGTCTTGCCTCAATGTTGATGGCCACTGACTGATCAGGGTGATGGCTGCTGAAGGTTGGTGTGGCAGTGGCAGTTTCTTAAAATAAGACAAAAGTGAAATTTGTCACATCAATTGATTCTTCCTCTTGTGATGCTGTCTGACAGCATTTAACCCACAGTAGAATTTCTTTCAAGACTGGAGTTAAGTCTCTCAAACCCTGCCACTACTCTATCAACTAAATTTATGGAATATTCTAAATCTTCTGTTGTCATTTCAACAAGTTTTACAGCCTTCTCACCAATAGTAAATTCCATCTCAAGAAACCACTTTCTTTGCTTATCTAAAAGAAGCAATTCCTCATCTGTCGAAGTGTTATCATAAGATTGCATCACTTCAGTCTCAACTTCAGGCTCCACATCTAATTCTATTCTTTTCCTATTTCCACCACATCTGCTATGACTTGCTTCATTGAAATCTTAAATTCATCTGATATAGTTTGACTGTGTCCCTACCCAAATCTCATCTTGAATTGTAGCTCCCATAATTTCCACATGTTGTGGGAGGGACTCAATGGGAGATCACTGAATCATGGGGGCAGTTTCCACCATACTGTTCTCACGGTAGTGAATAAGTCCCACAGATCTGATGGTTTTATAAGGGGTTTCCCCTTTTGCTTGGTTCTCATTCTCTCTTCCCTGCTGCCATGTAAGATGTACTTTTTGCTTTCTGTCATTCCGATTGTGAGGCCTCACTAGCCATGTGGAACTGTGAGTCAATTAAACCTCTTTTTCTTTATAAACTACCCAGTCTTGGGCATGTCTTTATCAGCATGTGAAAACGAACTAATACACCATCTGCGTCATCTGTGAGAGTTGAAATAATTTATTCATAACTCCTATTCATGTTGATATTTTGACCTTCTCCCATGAATCACAAATGTTCTTAATGGCATCTAGAATAGTGAATGCTTTCCAGAAGGTTTTCAATTTTCTTTGCCTAGATACATCAGAGGAATCACTATCTATGGAAGCTATGCCTTACAAAATATATTTTTTAAATAATAAGACTTAACACTTTGGGAGGCCAAGGCAGGAGGATCGCTTGACCCCAGGAGTTAGATACCAGCCTGGGAAACATAGTGGTACCGTGTCTCTAAAAAAAATTTTTTTTTAAATTAACTGGGTGTGGTGGCACGTGCCTGTAGTTCCAGCTACTCGGAAGGCTGAGGTTAGAGGATCACTTGAGACTGGGAGGTCAAGGCTGTAGAGGGCTCATAATAATAATAATACTTCAGAGTCAAAACTACTTGATCCATAGGCTGCACAATGAATGTTGTATTAGCAGACATGGAAAGAACATAAATTTCCTTGGACGTTTCCATTAGAGCTCTTGGGTGACCAGGTACTTTGTCAAGCAGCAGTAATATTTTGAAAGGAATATTTTCTTCTGAGCAGCAAATCTCAACAATGAGCTTAAAATATTCAGTAAACCATGCTATAAACAAATGTGCTGTCATCCAGGCATTGTTTCATTTACAAACTACAGTCAGAGTAGATTTAGCAAAATTCTTAAGGGCCCTAGAATTTTCGGAATGATAAGTGAGTACTGGCTTCAACTTAAAGTCACCAACTGCCTTACCTCCAAATAAGAGAGTTGGCCAGTCCTTTGAAGCACTGAAGCCAGACATTAACATCTCCTCTTTAGCCATAAAGTCCTAGATGGCATCTTCTTCCAAGAAAGGGCTGTTTTGCTTCCTTATCATTCATGTTTTGACTGGAGTAGAATTTTTAATTTTCTTCAAGATGTTTTCTTTTACATTTACTACTTGGCTGTTTGGCACAAGATGCCCAGCAATTGTCCCATCTTGGCTTTCAACATGCCTTCCTCACTAAGTGTAATTATTTCTTCCTTTCATTTAAAGTGGAGACATGTGACTATTCCTTTCACTTGAACACTTAGAGGTCAATGTAGGGTTAATTGGCTGAATTTTGATATCATTGTGTCTTGGGGAATTGTGGATGCCCAGGTAGGGGAGAAATGGCCGGTCAGTGGAGCAGTTAGAATACACACAACATTTATCAATTAAGTTCACCATCTTTTATAGGTACAGTTTGTGGCACCCCAAAACAATTACAATAGTAACAACAAAGATCAATGATTGGCCAAGCGTGGTGGTGCATGCCCTGTGGTCCCAGTTACTCTGGAAGCTGAAAGAGGAGGATCACTTGAACTCAGAAGGTTGAGGCTGCAGTGAGCCGTGCTTACGCCACTGTACTTCAGGCTGGGTGAGAGAGTGAGACCTTGCCTCAAATCCAAACAAAACCAAACAAAAACACAAAAAAACCAAAAACAAAGTAAAGAAACAGTCAAAAAAGATCACTGATCCCCATAACAGATATAATAATAAACTTTGGAATACTGCAAGAAGTACCAAAGTATAACACAGAGGAAAGATATGAAGTGAGCACAGTTGTTGTTAAAGAGGTGCTAAAGGACTTGCACCATGCAGAGTTGTCCCAAACCTTCAATTTCCAAGAAACATAATATCTGCAAAGAGCAATAAAGTGAAGAACAATAAAACAAAGTACACCTGCATGAAGCAACAGCAGTAGCATTTGAACGTTGGCGTTGTTTTATCATCAAAAGTTGCCAAAGATGATATCTAACAGCTGTTAAGAGTTGAGTATCTGATTGGACAGATGAGGAAGAATAGTTGCTTCCTAAAGCAAGTGATAAGCTAATATTAAAGGTAAGTTAATTGGAATATTTCTTTTACTATTCTAAGGCTTTCTTAAGATTAGCTTTTTGAATAACACTTCTGGAGCTGGCTGGTATAACAGAAAGAAAATGGATTTGGTCATTCTACAGACTTGAATTTAAAGCACACTCTGCCCTTCACTAGTTCCGTGACCTTGAGCAACGTCTTTAACTTTCTTAGCTTAGGTTTCCTACTCCATATGATACAGTTGATAAGATCTACCTCATTGGGCTGCTGGGAGGATGATAGTAGAATTCATATAAAAGGGGAAAATCAGGGCTTGGCTTTTCCCAGATTCATTCTTGAGGACAAATCAGGGGGAAGACTGGTTGAATGTTTGAACTATCAGCTGGAAGTCAGCCAGCCTGATGCTCAGAAGGTTCAAAATCTAGGCTCCAATGGACAACCTAGCAAGCCAAACAAATGTTAGAGTATTGGATTCTAGCCAATTGTGTGTGTATATGTATGTGTTTATCAGTCATCTGTGCTACTTTTAATTAAGGGCCTTAACACCAAGAGTCAGAGATAAAGGAAGAGGACAGAAATAGTTGAGAGGATTACATAGATTTAGAGAAGACATTAATCAAATGGAATTGGTGTGAGCTCTACAAACACATCTTCAAGGGCAGAGGGTTTTAAATCTCCTGTTAACTTGTCTACTTCTGCAGCCTTTGGGTTCCTCTGTGGATATTTTAATGGTAAATAATGTTTCTCATGAATATTGAAATATCTCACTCAAGAATTCTGGAAACATTTTGCATACTGTTTTGGGCTTAGGGCTTTGAACAACTTTCTTTGTGATCAGAAGGTAAAGATATTATTTTCCTCTTCCTATTCGTTATATATAATGTAAGTTCTTCGGACATTAAAGTATCAAGACCCCACAGGCAGAGAATATGGATGTGGATAAGATTCCTGAAGAGAAAAGTCAAAAGGCCTCATCTCATGACTGTTGGTAAAGACCCTCTTTATAGGATGTGTGTTGTCATGGTATTGGAGAGCAGGGACTGAATTGGGAAGAAATTGAAGACATTATAGTGTGGTAAAGGGACTCAGCATATACAAGCTACAGAGAAAAGTGCATTTCCTTTATCTGGTCTTGGACATCACCCAGCCAGCTTACAAGATGCTGGAAGATATTATGGAAATGACAAACAGCTAAAGATCCTGTGATTTCAGATTGGTCTCCACATTATCTGAGCTGTAACTTCAGAGTTGAGGGGGAAATTGGGTGGAAGTTGTTCTGGTAGTGTTAACAGCTGGAGGTACTTTGAGAAGAGCGGGGGAGGCACACATATATCAACCACAAAAATTTTTGACACACCTAAATGTCAATTCAGCACAGTTGAATATTTACTTAGAAACATTTGTGCACTCATCCTTCTAATAGATTCTGTAGGCCATATAAAGGAGGTATATATTATCCCTAACTTAGAGGAAATAAAAGTCAGATTCAAATGCAAGTTTTTCTTTTTACTATTTGCTAGTGAATCTTTTAAAACTTCTGTGTGAGAAGCTTTGAGAATCAGGCTTAGGAACCTGTAAATCACGAAATTTTCAGACTTATTTTGTAATAGTAATTAATAAAAGTATAACTTTATTGATAATAGACTAATAGATTAAAAATATGTATATTACACTATAGAATGTTTCCTCAATCTTTCATATACTAACTTCATAATTTTTGTCAAACCTCAAACCACCTGTAGTAGATTTACTTGTTACCTAAAACAAATTATTTCTTTTTATTTAAATTAACTTATTTGAAAAAGAAATGCAAGGCAGGAGAATTGGTTGAACTTGGGAGGCAGAGGTTGCAGTGAGCTGAGATCATGCCACTGCACTCCAGCTCAGGCAGCAGTGCCAGACTTCATCTCCAAAAAAAAAAAAAAAAAAAAAGAAAAGAAAAAACTTGAAAAGAAATATTTCTTGCCATAATAAAATATATCTGTGAAAATAAGTGCAATTAAACCAAAACAATGTAATTAAATTCAAGAAAAATACTTTTGCCTGCTGAAGGAAGGCCTGTCGCCTACTCTCCCTTTGCTTAAAAGGGATAAGAACAAGGGCTAGCAGGTGTGAAAACACACTGACACCAAATAGGGATTTTCTTTTATATAATTACAAGGATTAAAACAAAATTGAAATAATTTTGGTACCATGTGATTTAATATTATTGAATGCATGTCCAATAGTCATCTAAAACCATCATGCTCCACACTTTGGTATTCACTGCCTTAAGGCTTCCAAGGTCAAGGGTATGTACTTAATTTTGTTTGGCCTTACAAGAATAACAACATATTCATTTATTAACCCAATTTTACAGATGAGAAGACAAAGGCACAAGGAGGTTAAAAGGCACCCCATGTTTAATCAGTGGTATATATAGACACAAACCCAGATTTTTGAGGGACAAAAGTTGTTTCCCATTATACAATCATATTATTATGTTATGTACTATAATGTATTATACATTTTACAGCTATTATTTCATGCAATTTTATTATTGATGAACTCAAATGAGTAATAATAACAATTATTGAATATTTTTTATCAAGCTATAGGAAGCTGAGTTTTCCATATTTAATACACTGATAAGCATTTTATTAGTTAGAGAAACAGCCTCTGCTAACGGTGTGCTTTCAGAGGGACCTCTGCTAATGGTGTGCATTAAGAGGGATGTAGGTTATTCAGTAAATTTTATTCTTCTGTTTTTGTATATAGTAATAGACATTTGGAGTGAAAAGAGACGTGACCCCGGGTGGCAGTATCGAGAATGTACTCCTGTGCAATGGATTTAGAACAATGGAAATGGGGTCTCCTAATGTTGAAAAATACAAGGCAACGATAGAGGGAGAAGCAAAGAACTGAAGAAAAGATTTAGAAAGACTAAAGTATAAAATGGATTGCAACTTTTGACAAAGCCAAGGATAACCAGAAGACCCTAGTTACATTTTTGGGTAAGAATAAGATCATCAAATGAATAAACTCAGTGGTGCGGTTTAGAGCGTAAAGTTGATGGTTGACATAGGAGAGGACTCTTTAGTCTCTAGTTTGCTTTGTCTTTTCTCGTAAAGAGACGGATCTCAACCCTGAGCTGTGTAGAATAACATTGATTGGGAGGAACAGAAAATGAAAATGGGATAAAATACTACAAGAGATAATCCTACTGCTAAAAATGAGTTCACGTTTCCTCCTGGGAGCAAATTTAACCCCAGAATATAATATCCTAGGGTGCAAATGAGGACAGTGACACATGAAGGAGGAAGGAAAAATGGAAAAGAGGAAAATG
The DNA here is from genome assembly GCF_001604975.1 of Cebus imitator. Lineage (NCBI taxonomy): Eukaryota > Metazoa > Chordata > Mammalia > Primates > Cebidae > Cebus > Cebus imitator. The sequence goes on along the minus strand of NW_016107325.1, from coordinate 1,737,537 downwards.
TAAATGTAGATTCACATTTTAAAAAGGAGGGGGAAAAAGATCTATCCTGCTATTCAGGACTAGAGAACTTTAAGTTAACCCTGAGCAAGGTCCTAGAATAAACTATTAAAGATGTAATTCGTAAACATCTAGAGGGAGATCCAGCAAGAGTTCACTAAGAAGGTCATTTCACAACGGAGTAACATCATTTTGTCCCTTAGCAGGAAATAATGCCTGTTGAATGAGTGTATCTGACATTCCACAGGCATTTTGGGAACACTTTCGTAAAATTTCCGAGGAAATGATGAAGAATGGGTTTAATGCTATAATAAATAGCCAATTGGAAGATGGTTCCCATGTTTTCAAACAAGGGCTGCTTAACAAAATGATAGCATTCAAAGAGGAGGTTCTTAATGTTGCTTCCCAGGATTTTTCCATGTGTAATATTTGCTACAGACTCGATCTGCTGGTGATGAAGCTTCGTTTTTGTTTGTCTGAAAAAGTCTTTATTTCCTTTTTTCTTTTGGTGAGATGGAGTCTTGCTCTGTCACCAGGCTGGAGTTCAACAGCATGATCTTGGCTCACTGCATCCTCTGTCTCTTGGGTTCAAGTGATTCTCCTGCCTCATCCTCCTGAGTAGCTAGGACTACAGGTGTATGCCACCATGCCCGGTTGATTTTGTATTTTTAGTAGAGATGGGGCTTTGTCATGTTGGCCAAGCTGACCTGAACTCCTGACCTCAGGTGATCCACACCTCAGCCCCCCAAAGTTCTGGGATTACAGGCGTGAGCCACTATACCTGACTCCCCTTCGATTTTGAAGGACAATTTGACTAGGTAGAGAATTCAAGATTTTTTTGTTTTGTTTTTGCTTTCAAGACTTTAAATATTTTATGCTACTCTCCTTTTGTTTATATAGTTTCTGATGAGAAGTCTAACTGTTATTTTTATTCATCTAAGGCAAAATTTTCTGCCCCTCTAGCTTCTTTCATAATACTCTCTTCCTGTTTGGTTTTCTGCAGTTCGTTTTGTTTTTGGCACTTATCTGGCTTGATGTTCTCTGATATCCCTGAATTCGTGATGTGGTGTCTGTCATTAATTCTGGAAAGTTTTCAATAATTTCAACTATTTCTTCTTCTCTGTTCTCTTTATTTTTCTCCTTCTCACATTCCACTTACATGTATGCTTTACCTTTTAAAATTGTCTACAGTATTTAGATGATATGTGATTTAAAATTTTTTTTTTCTTTTTGCACTTCAGTTTGCCATTGATGATCTTAAATCTCACTGATTTTTGTTTCCTCAGTTGTTTTGAGTCTACCGGTGAGCTCACATTTCTATTAGTGTTTTTTATTTTGATCATCTCTTTTGATTCTTAGAGTTTTCATCTCTCTGTTTACATTTCTCATCTCTTCTTGCATATTGTCTACTTTTTCTATTAAAGCCCTTAACATATTAATTATAGTTATGATATTGTAAATTCCCTGTCTGATGACTTCATCACTTGTGTCATAGCTGAGCTTGATTCTCATGATTGCTTTATCTCCTTAGACTATTTTTGTTTGTTTGTTTTTTCTTGTCATGCTTTATAATTTTTTGTTCAAGCCAGACAGGTAAATAGACAATTAGGCAAGTAGGTCTTTATTGTGAGGATTTATATTAATCTGGGGAAGTGCTGGACTATGTTTACTATTTGTTATCGGTGTGGTTGTCAGAAGCTTGAAATTCTTCCTTAATTTTGTCATTCACCTTGACTTTAGGCTTCCCTAGGCGCTTCTCAGAATCTCTGCTTTGCAGATTTTTCAAATGGAATCCGCTGTCATACGGGAGCCCTATTGCTGAGGTGGGAAGGTTCTGGGACAGGGAAGCATTCCATAATCTTATTAAAATTCCATGTTTTGAGGGCCCCATGTTTCTGAACACAGCTTCACAAGTGTATCTTCAGTGATATAGCTTTTTAATTTTTCCCTTAGGAAAGATTAGAAGGCTGGAGAAGACAGGAGAGATAGGAATGGCCTTCCTTCTTTCTGGAATAAGGCTCTGGGAAAGTCACCTTGCAAAGCAGGCCTTTGTTATGGAGAATTCTCCAAGGGTATTTTATCCTCTCTTCCTGTCAAATCCAGGGGAAGGATCTTTTTCACATCCTTACTATGAGACTTTGGCCGGGTTCTTGGAGGTAAAGATTGTGGCCCCCCGGAGCTTCTTTTCTCATATGAGTCCACATGTGGCCTCCAGCAATTTGTCCACATTACCATGTAAATGCTTCTAACAATTTATGACTCCAGCAGCTTCTGTTCCAGGTAAGCAGATCTAAGCAGCTTCTTTTCTTGGTAATCAGATCTCAGCTGTGTTTCTAGACACACCTGTCTCTCCAAATTTTGGGGTAGTGTTTTGCCCTGAAACTTCAGTTATTTGATGAGTTCAAGAAAAGTCATTGTTTTTGTTTATCTAGCTTTTTGTTGTTATTGGAGGAATACTTCTCATCTTATGGCATATTAGACATGAAACTGGAAGTCCTCAATTCTTCTATGTTTAACATTTATGAATTGTCTAGGTGATGTAAAGAATTTGGTCAGCCAGTTGAAGATGAATTAAACTAATAAGAACAGTGACTATATAAGGTGGCAGATTTGTGATACTATTATACTGGACAAGGACATGAATTTAACCAAATGTGTCATCCGAAGGATAACTTTAAGTTCCTGCCTTGGTTTCAAAATACATTTTTCATGGATAGGAAACAGGAGCTGATCCTTAACAATGACATCCATGGAAACGATCTGGGGCTCTGAGTCACCATTTTGATTATCATGAGTCGACAGTGGGGATCAGCTTCCAATATAATTAAAGCATCGGTTTGTCAAAGTGCTTGTGTCAGAGGCGTGTGAACCAGAGCAATTGCATCTTAAATAGGAGCTGGGTAAAAAGAGACTGAAATATACTGGTCTGCATTCCCAGACGGTTAGACAGTTAAGGCATTCTAAGTCACAGGATGAGATAGGGGGCCAGCACAAAATACAGGTCATAAAGACCTTGCCGATAAAACAGGTTGCAGTAAAGGAGCTGGCCAAAATCCATCAAAACTAAAATGAGGATGGGAATGGCCTCTGGCTGTCCTCACGACTACATTCCCACCAGAGCCATTACAGTTTACAAATGCCATGGCAACGTCAGGAAGTTACCCTATATGGTCTAAGAAAGGGAGCCATGAATAATCCACCCCTTGTTTAGCAAATCATCAAGAAATAACCATAAAAATAAGCAACCTGCAGCCCTTGGGGCTGCTCTGTCTCTGGAGTAGCCATTCTTTAATTCCCTTACTTTCTAAATAAACTTACTTTCACTTTGCAGTGCAGACACCGCCCTGAATTCTTTCTTGTGCAAGATCCAAGAACCCTCTCTTGGGGTCTGGATTGGGACCCCTGTCCTGTAACACTTATAAGTATTAAACAAGAAGAAGACCCCATCTGAAATACACTGAGTTAAACCTCCTTCTTTAATGAAGACCTTCTTGGAAACTTCCCTTGCTCAATTTCATCCATGACTGTTCACGTGAATAAAGAAACTGTATCATTTTCCAGATTTATTTGACCATAGATCTGTTTTGGAATTCTTGCTCTGGAATTTAATAATTGTGAAAAAACTAGGCAAGCAATATACATAACCCCTGAGGATCTTAGTTTGCTCATTTTTAGAACAGAAATAATGGTTCCTATTTCACAATCTTGCTGTGAAAATTAAATAAGGATAATGTTAAAAACATGCCTTAGTGTTGGACACATAAGCAGTGCTGAGTACATGTCAATTTTTTTTTTTTTTAAATTTCTGGACAAAACCTTAAAAGAGGTATTTAGGAATGAGTCCTATTTATTTAGCAACTTGTATGATTAGGGCATTTATCAATCACAAAGGACTTTGGTCCAGGAACAACCCTTGGTTATTGGTCATAACGATGTCAGGAGGGTCCCAAGTGATGGGCACTTGACGAGAGAATTAGTGCTCTGGCTTTTTATCAACTTTAGAGAAAGTATTTCCACATTTTACTTCATATTATATCTATCCTAGTATGTATCTATCCACTATCAGCCTTGTATGTAGGCAAATAAGAGTATGTTCAGAGAAGAATGTTTAGCAGGGTAAAGATACTCACTATAAAGGCATGTGAGGATCTGCTAAAGGAATCTGAGATGTTTATTCCAGAAAGGTGAAGACTTGGGGAAAGGGGGTGGGCATGAAAGCTGTCTTCAAATATCTGACTTCAAATATCTGATTGTCAGGTGGAAGACAGGCTAGACTCATTCTGTGTGTCTCCAAAGGGTTCAATCAAGAACAATCAAAGTGTGAAAGCTTTAGGTCATGAAAGTTCAGCTCTACACAAGTAAAAGTTTTCAGAACTCAGAGTAGTTCAAAGAATAGCTGCCCCTATCAAGTGCTGAATTCACCGTTACTTTAAGATGTTCAGAAAGACAATAGTCAAATGCCTGGAATGGATGTTGTAGAGAAGATACAATTACCATAATTATTTTTATAGATTCAGCTCAAAGATCCCTTAATCCCTGAGCATCTTTGATTCTACGACCAGAAGGTGGAAGTTCTTAGTGGTAATTCTCCCATTTCTGTAAACTAACTCTATAAATTTTGTTGAGTTTATTTCCATCTTTAGCCACAAAAAAAGAGAGCTAAGAACTACATAAATTAACTAGCAAGACAAGCTACTGGTAAGTTAGAACATGAGAATCTCTTCATTTCTGAGGGCTACTAATGTGAAGAGAGAAAAATAAAAGCAGTTCACTATCTTCACTAGTTGTGAAGATACACAACTCAAACCGAGGTCAGTTTATTTATTTATTTTTAAATTTTGAGATGGAGTTTCACTTTTGTTGCCCAGGCTGGAGTCAGTGGCATGATCTGGGGTCACTACAACTTCCACCTCTTGGGTTCAAGAGATTCTCCTTCCTTAGCTTCCCAAGTAGCTGGGATTACAGGTGCCTGCCACCATGCCCAGCTAATTTTTTTTTTTTTTTGGTAGGGATGGAGTTTCACCATGTTGGTCAAGCTGGTCTCAAACTCCTGACCTCAGGTGATCCACCCTCCTCAGCCTCCCATAGTGTGGGATTACAGTCGTGAGCCACCGCCCCCGGCCCAGGCAGTTTATTTTTTAGGGAGAGTTTTAAAATCTGAGATTTTCCTTAATTCTACATATAAACATATTTTAGTTACATATTAATACCAGTTACTTTAGTAAAGAAGGAACCAAAGGAGCATAAGAAAGATTCAGAGACACACAGAGAAAGAAGGATGAGAGAAAGCTAGAAAAAAGGAGGGAAGCAGCCGGAGAAAATGTTCTCTTATTTGCCTGGCTCCCTTGACTTCCTCATGCCTTCACTGCTGCCTCATGAAATTTTCCGCCTTTGTGAAGTCTGTGGTTTTTCATCTATAAAAGGAGGCAGTTGGGTGCGATACTTTATTTATTCAACAAACATTTATGAAGTGCAAACTTGGTAGCAGGCACTGTCCTAGCTCTCTGCGTGTGATGCAGACACAGGTCGTTGCTCACCCTCAGGTTCTCTAAGCCTATGTCATGTCTAAGACAAGACGTCTGTGATCCTGGGCTGCCAGGTGTTGCCTTTGAACAGCTCACAATTACATTCAGCCTGAAATGATTAGCTTCCATCACCTCAAATGAATGTCTGGTTGTGAAAGGGCTGTGAAACCTGGAACACGCCATCTGCATGCATATTATTATTATCCAAAAGTCTGTGCAGAAAGAGCATGGGGCTTAGACATGGGAAAGGAAACAAATCACTTTTGAATTGCCACAAATTTCTTCTTAAGAATGACTATGAGTTCTGATTCCTGCCATTCTTATTCCTTTTCCTCTTTTCCCACAGGATTTTGGATGGAAAAAGTGACAAGTTACTCCTTAAAATTGGTTACAAAGGTCTGCCCTAGGCATGAATTTTATTCTTAGCTATAAAATCTCATGAGAACATAGCCTGGGAGATGCTACCCATTAAGTGGTATTTCTTATTGCAGATGGTAAAAATGAGCTGTAACCTTTAGGCTTTCTGGTGCATGTTATTAATTTCCCTCAAAACTGGCCTTTTATAGAGGTGGTGATCTTATAAAAAAGGAAGCAGAGACCATCCTAATTAAGATAAACTAAAACAACAACAACAACAACAACAACAACACACACGCGCGCATAATGGTAGAACGCATCAGAAAGACAGTGACTGCCATATTAGTTACCTTTTCGCCCGGGGCTACCACTAAATTTAAAAAAACTGCAGAAAAGTTGGCCCCTCATACAGAAGAGATCTATGTGATTTGGCGAGACAGTGAGTTCTGCTATATTTTTAATGAAGTATAGATTTGTGTTT
>NW_016107325.1:1680049-1730742 GCF_001604975.1 Cebus imitator | reverse complement strand
CACCCGCCTCGGCCTCCCAAAGTGCTGGGATTACAGTCGTGAGCCACCGCGCCTGGCACTCCCAGAAGTTCTTAAGTAATATGAATGAAAAAAGTTTTGTTTTCCAAGAGAGTTGCTGTCTTTCATTTATCTTTGTTTGGGTTTGAAAATCATAAAATGTAGCATTGCTTATTAGGATTTGTACTAGAATCACCTAGGTACTTGTTTATAATGCACATTCTGGTCTACAACAAAATCAGAATATCTGGGAGAGTAGTCTAGAAATGTGTATTTTAAATGAGGTGCCCAGAGGATTCTGAGGCAAATTAGAGTTTGAAGACAATGGAATAAAGCAAACGTGATTAGCTTAATCACAGTAACAGGTCAATTTCTAGAGGGTAGACTACATACCAGCCACTGGGCTCTTGGGATATAATCTTATTAAATCCTCACAAGATGCCTCTGAGGGCAGGTTCTATTATGAGCTCAGTTTTTCAGATCAGAAATCGTGGCTTTCACAATTTTTGGGTTAAATGATTTGCTCAAGATCTACTAGTGAAGGGCAAATTGGGAATGGAAATTGGTCTATCTGTCCAGAATTGTTATTCCTAAGCATTCTGCACATTTTACATCCTGTCTGAACCCAAGCTCCTCCTTCATTGAGGCTTTCTGTTTTGGGGAATGTGACACGTAATATTCCCCTCCCAATTAGTCAAAGATGACACAGATCCACCTCCACATGAATAATATCTTAGCCAATATATATTTTCTTGTGCAGGGGCTGTCCAGTAAACAGCCAGGAGGGTGGGTGAAGAGTGAAGGCTGGGAGAACCATCTTCTGCTGAGTCATAGTTTATTTCATTTTCTAACATCAACTCTGCCAGTAGGGGGCGTCTGCTAAATCCACATCACAATTCTACATTGTAGGACGCTCGATGCTTAGACTCTGAATCCCTACTATTTCCTTTAAACAGATTAAAACAAATTTATACAGGAAGAATGGAAAATAGGGCAAGGAATATGTTCAGATAAATGTACTGTCACACTCTAATGCTGGAAACCTCTAATTATTGCCAATTCAAAGCATATTTATATAACATAAACTATGAGCCAGGTGCTATGCTTGTCTATGCTGAAATGCAAAAATGAATCACACAAAGTTTGCAAAGACTTGACAATATATTAATAAGTAGCATTGTTACTATTATTCAGCTCTCACTAGGTGTCAGGCACTGTACCAGATGATCTACATATATTTTGTCATGCAATTTAATCCTTTTAAAAACTCCACGAGGTAGGCATTTTTCAGATGCCCTGAGGTTCTGAAATTTTTAAAAATTAGCTAAGTTCAGATAGCTTTTCAGTGGCAGAACTGAGATTTAAATTGAGGTCTTTCTATTGCAATATAAATTTTTCTGGTAGTAAGATAAGACAATTGCATAAATAATAATGCAAGGCAGAATAATGAGGTATCATTAAAACAATGTAAAAATAAATTACTAAGGGAGCTCAAAGAAAATTACAAGTAGAGCCTTTGGGTGAAAGTGTCATGAAGTACATAGTAGACGATGCAATGAGCTGGGCTTTGAAACATGACCGCGGCTTTGGTAGAGACAGTGAGAAGGATCCTAGGTGAGGAGCTAGGCACTCCAGACATGAGGAAATAATAAGCCAGGACCTGGAAATGAAAACTATGTTTGGAGATACTAAAGAGTTTACTGTGGCAAGGGTAAAATAAAGGGACTGGTCAATTTGGGTGATAAACCTGAATGGTAGTTAGATCCTGTTAAAAAGAGTTTGTACTTAATGTGAAACGCAATGGTAGAAGGGAAAAAGCGAAGTTTTCAAGTGTATCTATGTGTCGGGGGGAAGGGGGGGAATTTGGGCAAACAGAGAATCTTTAAAAATTAACTTTTATCTAACACTATAAACCAGATAATGTGCTACCAGATTTATAATAATATCTTAATTATTCTTTTATGACCATGTTTAGAAGCTTGCTGTCAGAATACAGTAATCTGGTGGTAGTGGGAATGATGGATGGAGGTGGGGAGAAGGCGATTAGAGGTTAAAAGTGGGATACTAGTTAGATGACTATTACAGTGGTTCAGATGAGCAATTCCTAGAGCCTAAATTTCAGTTATTGGGCAGACCCCACTGAGTGTGCTGCTCTTCCCACGTTTCTCTGAGTGGCATGACTCCAGAAGAGCATTTCCTGTCTGGCTTCAAGCTCTTGGGGGTGAGTAAGCTAATTATGGAGTATAGGTTTAAAAATTATTATTCTCCTCATCTAAAATGTCAGTAGAATCTGCACAGCTGTCCAATGTTCCTTTCTTGGATTCAACACAAGGGCATGACAAGAGATCCTAATACTCATGGAGAGAGTGTGAATTTTTTTTACTTACCCTGAGACAAAGTTTACTCAGCTAAATTTTCAAAGATATTCTAGGAAAATTGTATTTGTTCATAGTCACATTACTATCACTTTCTTACAAAAGCAGGCTCATGGCAGACTTGCTTTCTCTTTTTTTTCTTAAGGAAAAATGTGTTTAATTGTTTTCTTGCCTTTCTCCTCTGAAAAACAACATGTTGCCTTAACTCCTAGTGACATTCAAAATAGTTTGGGAAGAATGATGCTGACAGTGATATCACTTTCCTACAGTTCTGCTTCCCCAGGAGGACTGAAATGCTTTCAAACTACCAAAGAGAGTGTATGTATATATAATTCAAAATTCTCTTTCTATCATTTTATAAATACCCACACAAATTCCATTTCTATCTATTTAACACTTGTGGAGTCTCCATTAATAGAGAAACCATTCTTTCTATTTAAACTGCACCGAGAAATATCCCATTGTAAGTAGAACAGAATTATAATTGCCTAGCTAAAAGCTATAGAGAGCCCAGGCCACTGGGGGCACTCCTTTATCCATTTAGGATGATATACTGTTAAAATTATGGCCAAGAAAGTGAGATGATTTTATTTTATGGGAAGTTAGCCTTTCTTACATGCACAATTGCTCTGCAACTGTTTAAAACATAGTCCATTCTCTACCTGGATGGATTCCTGTGAGAGATAGATCTACAAGTCAAGGTCTGCAGAGTCACCTCACTATTTTATACTCTCATGGGGTCAGTTTCTACCAAGTCCATGCATTGGGATGTTTGTAGTGGTCACAGGCCGGTGCTCACACACTAATCTCAATCCTAGATAAGAAGGTGAAGCCCTGTTACTTTACTGGGTGTGTATTATTAGAGGGAATAGTTGCCATCCACCACTGTTTTCAATGACCCCTTACCTCACACCATTGGTTTTTTTTTTTTTTTTTTGAGATGGAGTCTCACTCTGTTGCCAGGCTAGAGTGCAGTGGTGCAATCTCGGCTCACTGCAACCTCTGTCTCCCAGACTCAAGCGATTCTCATGCCTCAGCCTCCCCAGTAGCTGGAACTCCAGGCATGCGCCACCATACCCAGGTAATTTTTGTAGTTTTAGTAGAGACAGGGTTTTACCATGTTGGGCAGGATGGTCTCGATTTCCTGACCTCATGATCTACCGCCTCAGCCTCCCAAAGTGCTGGGATTATAAGCATGAGCCACCATGCTCTGCCACAAGCCATTCTAAAAGGCAGCTACCCTGCTTCTTACTGAGTAAAAAGAGCTCTTTAGTAATCTAACCCCAGACCATCTCAGAATTATAATTTTAGAATTTGGCTTATAAAAAGATCCATGAATATGAAGATGAGATATGTGTATCCTATTCCTTCCAGAGACTTTTCTTCTCAAATAGCAATAAAAATAATATCTTGTATCCACAGGCCTCTACCATCTGCCAGTCCTGTGCTTGGTACCTTGTGCCTTTTAACTTTCATTGTTTTGCTGCAAGGCATGTGTCATCAGCCATTTGAAAAGAAGAAATGAGTCAGGTGGGTTAAGTGACTTTTCCAAAGCCATATGGCTAGGAGTAATAATAATAGTAATGTAACGGTAGTAGTAACAGTAACACAATAAAAATCACATATTGAAAGAACACCTATTATGCCACATTGTGCTAATTGCTTTCCCTGTACTAAGTCATTTAATTTTTACAGCAGTCCTAAGAAATATATCATATTATTATCTATCTTTAACAGATGAGGGATCTGAGTTTCTTAATGTGGTGGGCACCTGCTACCTCTTTGTTTGTTTATTTTGTTTGTTTGTTTGCCCTACCATCTCTCTCATTTTCTATGCCCGTTTTTCTGCTCAGGGGTGGACACTTGTCCTAGACCTGGACAACTGGAATATTCTATCCTTTCTAGTCACAGCATCTGGCTAAGGGATTAACTCCTATACCAAACTAGCTCAGTGAGGACCATCCCAGGGACTTTGGCTGAAATTAATAAGAAAGAAAGTCTCCTTTCTTTTGCATCACTAGTTATCTTGATAATGTAAGCTTAGAGATGCCAGAGAAATATTTGCCACGACCCAGGGAGAAACTACTTGAGAAAAATTCAGTATAAAAGAAAGTAGAACAATGAGAATGGTGTGTGTGTGTGTGTGTGTGTGTGTGTGTGTGTGTGTGTGAGAGAGAGAGAGAGAGAGAGAGAGAGAGAGAGAGAGAGAGAGGGAGAGAAACTTCCCAGAAGCCAGATTAAGTCTTATTTCTGTTTAATCTGTTTTGGATTAAATCTCTTTCACTTTCAACCAATGAAACATTGTATACTGGAAAAAAAAAAAAAGAAAAAAAAAAAAAAAAAAAAAAGGACACCAAGGATGAGATGCGGATTATAGATCCCAGGATGGGGTTGGCTCACTAGAGGACCAATGGGAAGCGGTACAAATTCACCCATCCTTATTTGTGAAAGCTGACCATCATTACTAAAAACTGCCTTCTAGAATCTTGATTCAAACCACTTTCTACCAAAGATTAAATTTTAGAGATTTGTTAGGAAAGTATCAGGATGCTGGAGGGTTTGTGATTTTTCTCATAGCTTTTGTAAGCTGTTACAAGTAAGTTTAAGTCAAACTTGGACTGTCAGAAAGCTGAGAGAGAAAATAAAATACAATCTTGCTAAAAGAGGTGTTTTCAGTGAAGAGGAAGCAATCCAAGATAGTTAAGATTCAAAAACATGTATCCTGTAAAAGGTTGGAAAAGCTAAATTTTCTGGCCTTTGCCAGTCTATGAAAATGAAGGCAGAGAAGCAGGAAACTCAGTAATTAGTTTTCTATTACTACTGTAACAAATTACCACAAATTTGGTAGCTTAAAAGCAGCAGCATGCCATTCAGTTCTGGAGGTGAGAATTCTAAAATCAAGGTGTTGGCAAGATTGCACTCCCCACAGAGGCTTCTCGGAGGAGAACATTTCCCTGCCTTTTTCAGCTTCTAGAGCAAAGCTTGTCCAACTCACAGCCTGCAGACTGCATGTAGCCCACAGCTTTGAATGTGACCCAACACAGATTCATAAACTTTCTTAAAACATTACAAAATTTTTTGTGATTGTTTTCTCTAGCTCATCAGCTAGCGTTAGTGTATTTTTGGTGGGCCCCAAGACAATCCTTCTCTTCTAATGTGGCCCAGGGAAGCCAAAAGATTGGATGTGCTTGTTCCAGAGGCCGCTCATGTTTGTTAGCACATGACCACTTGAATTACTACAATGTCTTGCTTCGGTGCTACATTTTCTACTACTCTCTTTTACCTTCTTGTCTCCCTCTCATTAGAACTCTTGTGATCCCATCCTACAATCCAGGATAATCTCCCTGTCCTTAATTTAATTAATCCCATTTGCAATGTTTCTTTTACCAGGTAAGGTAACAATTCACAAGTTCTGGGGATTAGGATGTGGACATCTTTGAGGGTGGTCATCATTTAGCCTACAACACTCAGTTAGAGGCATTAGGAACCCTCAGGTCCACCCAAGTACCTCCTAATGCGCATTTTCCTTGTGATCAAAAAAGACTGGTTACCTGTTACATTGTTTGAATCTTTGTTTTTGTTTTGTTTTGAGATGGAGTCTCACTCTGTCATCCAGGCTGGAGTGCAGTGGCATGATCTCAGCTCATTGCAACCTCTCTCTCCCAGGTTCAAGCAATTCTCCCCGCTCAACCTCCTGAGAAGCTAAGACTACAGGCATGCACCACCACACCCAGCAAAGTTTTGCATTTTTAGTAGAGATGGGGTTTTACCATGTTGGCCAGGCTGGTCTTGGACTCCTGACCTCAGGTGATCCACCCACCTTGGCCTCCAAAACTGTTGGGATTACAGGTGTGAGCCATGGTGCCCAGCCTCGTTTAAATCTTTGGATCCAAACAAGTACAAAGCCAACTCTGAACTTACCAGTCCAATTAGCTATTGCAGTCAGAGTTTATGATTCTTTGAATTAAGTTTCTGTAATCTCTAACCCAAACATGCCTGCTTTGTACACTTGCCCAAGGTCACACAGCAGCAGGCTGAGTCTCTCCTCTTTACCCTGTGAGGGTCACTGATGAGAATGCTCGTCTGTCCTCTATTGGAAGGGGACTCTTAACTGTTGGTTAGCACTCTCCCTCCCAGCCTCCACTTCTGCCCATCTTGGCCACAGGGTCCTATATTCAGGGCCACACTCTCCTCTAATCCTCCCCAAATCATCATACTTTTCTTTAAAATGGTGTTCACTGGAAGGCCAGGCTCTAGACGCTAGAACCACAGAGATATACCTTTCCTGGGGTGTAGGAAATATTTTATCTCTAGATGGAGAACAGATAACTCTCCCCTCCCCTGCCTCCAATGTTAAAAAGCAAGGTTCTAATAAGATGCAGTTAAATTTTGAAATTCTGTTACACTAAATCCTTAATACTCATGAGCTACCCATAGACTTCACTATTGGTTTCCTGGCAGAAACCATTATTTACTTCAGGAATCTATATCATCAGAATGGCAGCCATTATTCCACTCTCAGAATAAAAGTAAAAGCAAAGTGCGAACATGGCACAGGATAATCAATTTAATCTGATTTATGCTTTATACTAGGTGGCAGGCAATTATTGTTTTGTAAAGTAAAATATATGGCTGTTGATTTATTTTATTATGTTATGGTAGTCTATATTTCTGCAACAGTTCACTTTAGCTGGGATATTACCTTCAATTTGGAATTTTAATTCCTGAAATGAATGAATTCAATGATCCTGTCTCCTCGGGTGTGTTTAGGATTGCACATTCCCTGGGGCATTGCTCTATTCCCTACACGAGCTTCTATGGGCTATTGGTAGGATTATGACTGTCCTACATCAGTCTGACTAGGCTAAACTACATTTCCCTGAATTTCGTTTCCTGAATGTTTCCTGAAAAAGAAACATGAGCCAAAGTAAATATTGTTCTGTGAGCTTGGTGGGGCAGAAGTGAAGCAGCTATTTTGTAGCTGGCACACACTGCTGCCCATCTGCTGCCTCACCTGGTGCATGGGCAGCAGCTGGGCCTGCAACGGTTCCACCTCCCTGGACCTTCCTCCAGCTTCCATGATTCCTGGGCCCAACTTCTTTGGAAGGACATTCAGCATGCTATGGTCAGAGGCACTGAGAGCTGACATGGGTTTCAGTGTGCCACTGTGTGTCCAGCTTACACCTGGGAAACCAGCTTGTTCTTGCTCTTCCCCTTTACATTTCTAGCCATCTTCCTTTCCCAATTTCCTGCCCTGCAGACTTCAGGCTCCAGCATCAGATGCAACAGAAGACATGTGGAGACAGCTTCACTAGCACCCGCTGTTGTGTAAAGTCAAATCCCTTTCGATTGATCCATTGATTGATCGATAGATAGATGGATTGCTCCATCTCTTAGTGGTTCTATCTTTCTGTTTCAAACCTAATCAAAACAATACCCCTGTCCCAACTACATAAGTCAATGTTTGTGTAAGATTGACTTCAAGCTTCCAGGATCAACACTTTTCCTTTTAAATGTATTTCTTGCTTTTATTCAGTGCTCAGTGGCCATCTCTTAGCCATAACATTAGCTTGTGGGTTGGCTTTTCACATGGGGTTAAGATTAAAGATCAAGATTTTATGACTTTTCCCCAAATCCTGATTCTGGACCTAAGATAACCTTAACATTAAGCATTTGGCATTGGACCAATGGAATGTGAATATTTACGTAATTTTGATTATTTACATTTTCATATGAAGATCTTTTCATTATCTTTTTTTTTTAGATTTAATAATGGTTACATTTATGCAATATCCTTTGGCATTAAGAATAATAACTAGAGGCTGAGTGCGGTGGCTCCCGCCTGTAATCCCAGCACTTTGGGAGGTCAAGGCAGGTGGATCACTTGAGGCCAGATGTTCGAGACCAGCCTGACCAACATGGAGAAACCTTGTGTCTACTAAAAATAAAAAATTTAGTCAGGCGTGGTGGTGCACACCTGTAATTCCAGCTGCTCAGGAGGCTGAGGCAGGAGAATTGCTTGAACCTAGGAGGTGGAGGTTGTAGTGAGCTGAGATTGTACCACTATAGCCTGGGAGACAAGAGCAAAACTCCGTCTCACAAAAAAAGGATAATAACTAGGGCAAAAGCCAAATGATCCAGTAAACTACATAAAACAAAATGATCATATTTCACACAGTGAACGTTTTTCAATTGTGTTTGAAGTAAGGATCATAGTGCAAATTCTTACATACTTTTTAAATCAGAGGTTGTTACAAATAATGGGGGACAACTTACCTCTTTGTGAACAAAGTAGCCTATGTTTTATCTGGTAGTTCGGTAGACTCATCTTGTTGCTAAATGTGTCTCATGTTGATGCCTACTTGTAGGAAAAAATAATCCTTGTTACAAACCGTTTACCTGAATTCCATGATTCCCTAGGGCAACATAAAAGCATGTTTTTAAATAAAGATAAACACATGGTTAGCCAAGGCTACAGAACTCTGGATCATTTTTCTGTCTTTCCAAATCTGAAATAATTTTAAGGCCATAAAAAATGTCAGAGCATGGTGTTAGAAAGAAGGCAATCCAAAAATAAAGTCACGAATTCCCACAAACTCTAGGCTATAGGTACGAAGTATGTGCTGTCATGGGGTGATAGAAACCTAGGAGTAGGAGGGACAGTGAATCCAACCTTTCTCAACTTTGCCGTCTCCCTGGATTAAGGCACTTGGCAGCCCTGAGGGAATTGGGAGTGATTGGAGGCATGTCCTTTGGAGCTAATGCATTTCTATACTTTGTTTATTGCAGGGCATTTGGTTGAATTAGTGCCACTTCCAGCCCTAAGGATCTCACAATCTAGTATGTTCCTATTTGTTCGTAAGCTTGGTCTTAGTTCTGCATTATCCCGTATGATTCCACTCAATATTTTCTCAGCAGTAAGCTTACTAGTTGAATTTCTTGGGAAGACACTCCCGCAGCAGGATCCTCAGCAGCTGCAGTGTGTCTCTGGGGCAGGCCTTGAGACTGCCTTAGGCTCTCTGCTGCTCTCTCCTGGCCACCACTGTCTCTACCGCCAAGGTGCTAATGCCGAATCCCGGTGGGATCTCTGGCCCAAGGAAACATCTGCACACAGGCCAGGGCTGGTGCTTAGCTTCACGTGTGCTGCAGACTTTCATCAGTAGGCTTGCTGGCTGTGTGATCTTATTAGCTGAGCTCCTTCATCTCTCTGCGCTTCATTTTTTAAGTCTGTAAAATGGAGATAACAACAGTACCTACCTCACGAGACGGTTAGGAAGATTAAATGTATTACCATTTCTGAGTCAATTAGGACAGTAACTTGCACATAATAAGTGTGATATGAGTGTTTGTTAAAACAGTTAAACAATCAAACAAACATAGAATTCGTGTGCTGGCTAGAGAAGGGCTGGTGAGGATGAGGGAGGGAGATCTAGGATCTATTAGAGATGTCTCCCAAGGACAAGGGAGAGGGGATGATATAAGAGTGTGGTGGTGTTCCTGATATAGACCCTAATGGGCTCAGCCCCAGATACAATTTTAAAGGCGATACACTAACTACAACTCTCCAACCCCTATTCTTCGTGCCTTTAAAAATGATCTGAAATGTATCCTCCTGGGGATAAAATTTATTCATTTTATATATAATATATATATATATCTACATATATGTGTGTGTATATATATAAATATATAAAATTATTTTTATTGCATGCTACTATTTCAAGCCAGATGCTAAGTGCTAGGGACACATGTAAGGAAGTTAAAATGGCCCCTGGCCAGATAAAGCTTAGATTGTAGTTGGTGAAACAAACATTACGGAGATAATTGTGCAGTTGCTTATTTAGTTACAACCATGAAGACTACTCTGAGGGGCAAAGACAATGTGTAACAGAGTCCTGCCCTAATTCTGTGGTGTCATTAAAGAGATGATATTTAAGCTTAAAGACGGAGCTGGTTAGGTCAAAGACTTGGGCTTGAGGAGGAGAAGGGCATTTCACACAGGAGCTGTGTGGGCAAAGACTCTGGAGCCATTTTGTACTATGAGAGATCCAAAAAAGAGAAAGAATTAAAAAGGAAGGGATGGTCAGTAGCATATATTTAATATTTAACCCGTTTCTCCCAAGGAGAGGCTGCACTGGTCCCCTACATTTTAGCATCATGTAATATCAGTATGGAATAGAGAGGTTTCTAATTCTGATTGGGGGAGGAGAAAACTTCATGGTGATAATTTTATTAGGGTTTGAAAGGATTGGTTGGGCTTCAGTGGACATAAACTAGAGGATAAGAAACTAGATTAAGTAAATTACTCTGAAATTGTAAAACTTTTGGCATTAGTGAGTTGGTAGAATTTGTTTTTCCCATAGGCCCCTTCTCCAGCTTGCTGAAAGCACGCCATGTAATCTGCAGCCAGAACCATTGACAGTATAGTTGTCCTGTTTATAGGTTTTTGATAAGCTGTTTTTATTTTGTAATAAATAAGAAACGATGCCATTGTCCTTAACAAAATAGCTGAGGTTTTACTTGAACAAAATCTGTTTGGAAATGTTAAGCTGGTTACACAGAACTAATATGCCTCAAGGTGGTCATTCTCTCTGGATTAAAGCTGTGGGACAATTGTGGCTCCTGTTACAGGGAAAATTACAATGGGCCATTATGAAAAGGGACAAAAATCTCTGTTCCCAGAGGGGGACTGACAAGCTGAAAGTCCCTCTCTACATGCCAACACAAAAGCCTGATTGCTTCAGATTGTTTGTTTATGTAAATCAAAAGGGTGCCTTTAACTCTGCAAGGGGGCTGGCAAGCAACAAAGAAGGTGATGATTGGCTGGACTCTTGCTCATGGCTCCTGACAAATATGACAAATCCTCCTGCTTTTTTGCTCTAAGCTCTGTCTGGATACCTTTAGGAAAAGAATCTTGTTATTACGTACCCAAGTGAATAATTTGTGCTCTTAGAGTAGCTGTTGGAACCAGAGGACTTGAAGGCAAGAGCAGGTATATTATCAGGGATCTACTCACTCAGTTTCCCTAAAGCTCTCTCTCTAGATCGGATTCATCTGCACATCATGACAGATGTTCCAACTACATTTACCCAGGCTGAGTGTAATGGGGATAAAGCACCTGAAAATGGTCAACAATCAATCACTAAAACCTGTGAAAAATTGACTGATGTGGACAGCCCCCTGCCACACTACAGGGTAGAACCCAGTCTCGAAGTTGCACCCACTGAAGGAAATCAGGAGGAAAGAGGAAAATTACAAGGGAACATACTGCTCAACTCATCCATGGAGGAGAAAATTCTGAAAGGTAAAGTTTTTCCCTTCTCCTTAATTTTCTTGTTTTGACTTATAAACTTACCCTGGATTTTTTTGTTTGATAAACTGTTACGGGAATGAGCTGGAGACCCCAAAAATGTAGCCCTTTATTCTACTGCGCATAGCATAAGGACTAAACCTCTGTCTCTGGTGAAATCCATGCTTGTCTGACAGCTCCATGACTCCAGATAACTTTCTGTCTCCCAAAGCCTGAGTTTTTTCACTAGAAGAAGGCAGAATAATGATAATAATAATACCTACACATACCAAGTAAGCACTGGCTAAATGTTGACTACTGTTATTTATCAGGATTATGGGTAGCCCCACTATTATTTGAACAAAGAGAATTCAACATTTTAAAATTTCCTTCTAAATATACCTGAAGTTGTCTGAATTTATGGTGCGATATTTTATATATATATCTTATATATATATTAAAGGAGAGATTATCAATCAATAAAGTGATCATTAAGCAAAAAATTGAATCAATAAAGAATGAATCTGAAGAGTCAAACGGTAATTTTTAGTGATCAGATTTAAAATTAAAGAAATCCACCTGGAGCTTAAATTGATAACTTCTTAACTGTTGAACAATATATATTTCAAATGTTAAAATATTGATTTTGTGGGTTTTTTCCAGAAAATCCAGAAAAGAAACTCTTTATTGTTCATAAGGCTATCACAGATCTTTCTCTCCAAGAAACAAGTGCCGATGAAATGACATTCAGAGAAGGTAACAAGAACTACAGTTTTGTACACAGAAATTGTTTGGCTGAATGTGGATGATAGATTTCCCATGAAATGTTGCATGAGTGTGGCATTGACAAAGCAATCCAGGCAATGACTTCAAATTTTCAAAGCTGCTGTAGGCAGATAAGAGAGTCTTAACTTATCTCTGGGTTCCACCTTATAAAACATTCCAGACTGTTCAAGGTTGAGGCTGCATGGATTGGCATAGCTAATTGGCATACCAGCGTGATATCTGTCTCTGAATGTTAGTCCACTAAGTCAACCTTCTTTTTGATTTGGTGTGTCCAAATCTGTGTGTGCACCTTGTGAAATGTAAATGTTTCAAAAATAGTTCTTTCCTAAAAGTCTACGATTAACATATAGTTTTTTTTGGAGATGGAGTTTCACTCTTGTTTCCCAGGCTGGGGTGCAATGGCGCTAACTCAGCTCACTGCAACCTCAGCCTCCCGGGTTCAAGCAATTCTCCTGCCTCAGCCTACTGAGTAACTGGGATTATAGGTGCCCACCACCATACTCAACTAACTTTTCTGTATTTTTATTAGGGATGGTGTTTCACCATATTGGCCAGGTTGGTCTCAAACTCCTGACCTCAGTTGATCCACCCTCCTCGGCCTCCCAAAGTGCTGTGATTACAGGCATGAGCCACCGTGCCCGGCCAACACACAGTTTAAAGTAATCTCATAAAGTGATTTACTTTATAGGCTTCTAAAGTAAGTACAAAATGGTTAACTGTTTCGTGTCAAAGAAAGACAGGGTGATAAAGTTAATTGTGTTCTTTAAGAAAGTGAAAGAATAAAAGGAATATTGAAGTGACTATATTAAATTTTAAATAAACTTAATAGACTAAGACACAAAATTCTTTAGATTTTTCTTCCAAGAAGACATCTATATTTAAACAGTTTCCAAATAGTGTGTAGGATAAAATCTATTAATTAATCATTTCTTTCCTCTCTTGCAGACATACACACTTATCTCAAAATTGAAGTCAGCTTGCTAAACCTAACCAATTTAGCTTTGCTAGGACTTTAACAGGCAAAATATTGGAGACTCTTGGCTGAAATACTAGAACGTTGCATAAAATAGTAGATTTCAAGGACAGGAATGTGATTGGCTGTTTCCTACATCTGCTCCCTTTGCTTGAACACCTCTCATACCGTGTCTGCTTATGAATGTATCAACACTTAAGGTAATATGTAGCAAGCAGTAGCCAGTGTCAAGCTGTTACATTACCAGAGATAAGTTGTAAGACTTAAGACTCCACGTTATGAACTAAATAACCTCTTTGCCCTAATTTTTCTGCTTCCAATATAACAAGCTCTCAGCAGCAAGATCTCAACCTTCTATTACGTAGAGACCCTTTTAAATGTTTGATCAGGATTCCACTGTGGATAACAGTATTCAAGGATCTTTTATTTTCATCAGATGGAGAGTGAAAGCAGTCTGTAGTTTTTAGCTAGATGGTCTCACTAGTTAAGTTTTCCCTCAATGAATTCTTTGCTGTTTGATGGAGTATGCTTTTCCTCTATAACAGAAACACAGATTTTGGTGTCTTTTATTTTCACAGTGGCAAACAGCTATAAAATCTTCAAAAAGAATGTTACTGGATTAAAACATATAAAGATGCTAAAAATATTGAGGAAAAACTATAATTTAAATTCAAAGAGTAATTTTATATGTGACAATCTCATGCCTGAGTCATGAATATAAACAAAATACCACGTTGGTTCTTGTGGAAAACAAAATAAAACAAAACAAAGCATAAGATTATAGCAAACATTCTAATGTGTATTTGTGGATAATGGTAGCAACATTGAGGGGACATAGTGACCTGATAGCAGCTGTGTATAAAAAAATTAGGGCGTCCACCCATCTTTACTTCTAGCTCTGTAAATTTGCAATCTATTCCCTAGAGTGAGAAAAGAACAACAAATAAAAAGAGAACGAAACACCTTGGATGAAAATGGACTTGTGAGCATCTCTCAGAGAGGGTAGAATATTGTGGAGGAAAAAGACAAAAAGGAACATTGCCTCTCTCCTTGTAGACTCTCATGGTGTCAAAAGAAAATGCTGAACTCAGGCCTGAAAAGGGGTGTAACCCAGACAGATTTCTGAGTCGTGTATACCACAGACGGAAACTTCCCACAGAAGTCTTGCAGGGATGAAGGCTCAGAGAACAGCCTCAGCTTCCTTACAATTAATCATGTTCAATAAATATCGTTGAGGATATGCTGGTACGATCTAGCTGTATGAAAAGTGACCAGACACGGACAGTTATCATTTCAGTTTTGGAAATGATGATTTTTTTCTTCCTGAAATATTTTTTCTAATTTTCTTTGAGGGGTGTGTGTGTGTGTGCATGTGCGAGAGAGAGATGTCCAAATGTTTCATTTTACATGTGAACATATCCAGCTGCGTCACACTAGATGAGAATGTTTTAAAGTATCTCAGGGAATATCAGTCTCACTAAATATAGTAGTCCACAACAGAGTTCCATAGACAAATGAAGTTACGTTGCTGACTTTCTTACAGATTCATAATACTCATTTGCATTTCAAAGGCGTGTAAGAATTCTGAAGATGCTTATTTAACTGTATTTAATCTAGTATTTTCAAAATTAATTTGGCTGTGTAGTCTGTTTGTGCAAAACATATTGGTAACCCACAGAATCACAACCCATAAAACACGTGTTGGGAAATCATTATTAAAAAAAATTATTTGGAGAATAGCGGAGTAATGACTGGGTATTTTGGAACCTCTGCATATCTCATCTACCAATTGATTTTGCTACAGGGTATCAGTGGGAGAGGATTCCTCTGAGTGGCAGTAACCAGGAAATAAGAAGACAGAAGGAAAGGATTGCTGAACAACCTCTCAAAAAGGAACAAGATGAGGACAGGAAGAACAAAGCTCATCAAGCAGCTGAAATTGAATGGCTGGGATTTCGAAAACCTAGCCAAGCTGACATGTTACATTCTAAACATGATGAGGAGCAGAAGGCTTGGGATGAAGAAATTAATAATGATGATGATGATGATAATTATGATGATGATGAAGATGAAGTTCGAGTGATAGAATATAAGAAAAAACATGAAGAAGTTTCTCAATTTAAAGAGGAAGGTGATGCAAGTGAGGACTCCCCACTGAGCAGTGCCAGTTCCCAAGCTGTGACCCCTGATGAGCAGCCAACCTTAGGAAAGAAGAGCGATATCTCCAGAAATGCTTATTCCAGATACAATACGATATCCTATCGGAAAATCAGAAAGGGAAATACCAAGCAAAGAATTGATGAATTCGAGTCTATGATGCATTTATAAACTAACTGGAACTGAGAAAATCTCACGCACACTAAAGGAAAACTAATTCTATTGTCCCAGTGTGCATATTTCTATGCCCTATTTGAGTTATCACCTGAAAAGAGGTGGAAGTTGACTTTCTTTTTCACTGTAGAATAATGTGGAAATAACCCTAGATAAAATTCAGTCTGATAACCTCAAATCAAAAAGCTTTAGATTCATTCTTGGGCATTTGTCTTTTAAAACGTCACTAATATAGCACTATGTGATAAGCACTAAGCAGTCAGTCCCCTGGGGGAATATGGCATAATTTGGCTATAAATGTAGCAATGCTTGGAAAGGTAGTCATCAAATGAGACTATTTGAGGGGACTATTTGAAATGATTCTTATATTTCTTTCCGTATCTTTTTTCTTGTACATCGGAGTGATGGAAAGTCTGATATTAAAAGCTCTCGTACATTTAAACATGGTTTTACGGACTCTGGCAAATAAACCTTCCAAAATTCTTTGCCTTTTCTATTATCATCAAACAAGATTTCAAGTGACTTTCCTTGACATCTACAGAGAGAAAATTCTATCAGCCTCCTTCCTAGGTGTTACCATTCACTGAATCTTCTCACAGAGGGGGATGAGCAATTGTCAGTCAGGAGAATTCTGTTTGCTAAATGTTGCCTTTATGCTTTCAAACTGAATTAAACCCATTGTGAGGTTAACATGGGAGGGGCTAGAAGATTGGTGGGCAGCAGACTAAAGAGTTATGTTGGATAGTTTTATTTCAGTAGCTGAAAATAAAATCCTGTCTAGCACAGTTAAAGTCATTAAAAATAAAAATGACAGCTTTAGCACAATTTTAAGAAAATGCCCCTCTCTATTACCACATTTTCTCTTATTAACAGTATCTCAGAATAATTTTCTTTCCTTAGAAACCTGAGACAACGCTAGTCATAACTGTACTAGTTACTATGAAAATGGAAATAATTATCTTAGAATATTTTCAAAGTAGAGCGTGAGCATGTATTTTTAGTGAGAGAGCTCTGATAGTTGTTGGGAATATATAATTTACTGGACCTCAGCCCAAATCAAGATGCTTAAAATTGTACTTGTGGAGCTTCACTCAAACCAATGTGTCAAATAACGTATTGAATATTTATGAAAAGAGAGACTATATTTATATTCTTAGATAGTTGCTTCCACAATTTTTCACTGCATGCTTCCATATATATTACCCTGAACTTTCTATCACCACAGATAAAGATTTTTATTTTGCTCTGCAAATAAAAAGACAATTCCTTATTGTCTGAATGTAATACAGTCTTCATTGTACTATTCAACCCTTTGTTTATTTCTTTTTCATTTTGTGAAAAACTCTGGGTTAGTCCTCTTAGATGACTGCTTATTTATGTGTAACATAAATCCCACATGTTCTAATGACAACTTCTTTAATTCTTCTGGTTACATAATATATTTCCACAATATCACATACTATTATTTAGTTGTTTACAAAACTCAAATTTGAATTCAGGATTGCAGTGCTCCTTTTATTCTTTGCAACAGATACCATATAAAAGTTATTTTACCCTCATTCTATACAACCTATAGATTTCATTTGTTACAATGTCAGTTTCCAGAATGCAGTGAGGGAAATCAGGTTTTTATTGATAAAGTTAGGGAGAAGATGAGGCAATAGGACAATTTCCAGTTTAATTTACATCCTCTAATTTTTCTGCCTGGACAACCTGTTTTCTTTTCTGGGTTACTGACAACCCCTACAATTTTCCACTTAACTTCAAAACACAGTATTGTGTTATCTAGCACAAAACAGGACCATGTTCCTAACCTACCATCAAGGCCCTGTATTTTGAGTTATTCCAACAGAGATGATGGATTCCTGTAGGACTAGAGATGGGAGAGCTATGGCTATGTGGCATGGCAAAGCAAGTAGCTCTAATGGGACTCCGGTACATGCTAACACGGTCCTCTTAGCTTTGTGCTCTTACCAGACAATGAATGACCTATGAAAGATTTAGTCAACAGAAAATATTTTAGAGTATGTTTAGTTAGCAAATGCTTCATGTTGATGGACGATGCAGTGTTTCTGCAAAATAGCCCTGACACTATTCTTTGGCATTGGTGTCCATGGGCCTATACGTCTTACATGAACGCCACAGAGTTAAGTGATCTCAGGTAACATAATGATGACGGTTGGCTATTTGAGTCTTTGTAACCTAGGAAAGACAAGGGTCTGATTCAGATTGCATGGGGGATATTTAACACGTTTGAAACACAGTTGGAACACGATTAAGAACACAACCTGGTAGCTACACATGAGGGTTTACTGGAGCTTTTGTGATTCAAAGTTCAGGGGTCGTAAGGACTCTGGTACCAGGGAAGAGGGAGAATTAATTTATTGTGCAAATGCTGGTATTTCTTATATGACTTTTTGTTTTCCTTTGTTGCTATATGAACAGAAACTAATAATAGTTCTATTTCTCTTCCAATATAAAATCTATCTTTTATATAATGCTACGTTTGAAGTCACAGAATTTTCCAGTATCTCTTTCTCTCCCTTTACTTACCTATCTACAATTTAAATAAAGAACTGCTGTGTCTGACTTACTCTCAATAAAAGTTTGTGTCTTTATTTCTGATTTCTAGACTTTATTTTGTTTAGCTGCCTTTTAAAGTTTAGGAAGAATTCTTGTATATCAGCAGCTACTAAGACAATTAATAAATGCCTCTTCAGAAATCAAGGGAATACTTTAATTCTTTTGCATTATTTATTTCAAAAAGGTCTTAAAATGATTGTATATAAAATCGTAAAAAAGATTTCTGGTAGGTAGATATGTAATATACATGAAACATTTCTATTATTTTTTAAGGAACTGAGATACTGTTTAAGCTACATCTTAACACGAACAACTTGAAAAAAATCTCTGTAATCATCAAAGTAATACATTTAAATTATGCTGACATCTTTATAGTAATTGTTTCTGCATATTTACATGGAATAGTACTTTTGGCACATTTTCAAATGGACAATCGACATTTAAGTTTTTCAGTGTGATGGGGAAACTTTTAAATAAGTGGCAATAGAAAATTATGGAGAAGGATGAAGCATCAGAGTATAAAAAAGAAGAAATATGTTTGACAATATGAGAAAGGCAACCACTTCTCTTAAAACTTGAACTTTCATCACTCTAAAAAAATATGAGGATTGTAAAATGCAATGTCAAAAGTTATATTTGCCAATACTGAAATATCGGACATAAACATAACACAATGAATGGGTTACTGATAACTCCTACAATATTCTCCTTAGCTTCAAAACACAGTATTGTTTAAAGACAATGAAAATGTGTATATAGTTCATGGAGATCATAAAATAACCGAGCCAGGCCATCAACACAAACACAATGACATGGGTAGTAATAAGCAGCTGAACTCACTCAAAACGTGGCAAACTACAAAATCAAATGATGATTTCTAGTAGCTAACTGCCAGCACAGGAGAATTTTGGAAATGAATTTAGAAAGTAATTTGGATTTTTATCTAGAAATATAAAGTTACATACTTGATTCCTTCTTTATAATAACTTCAGTTGATCAGATGCAGAAAAAAAGTACTTAAAAATGTTTAATTCCAACATCCTTTATACTCCAAGCTTCTATTTTTATTCTCCCTTTAGCAAATGTTTTCAGGCGATCCTTTAAAAAATTCACTTACTTAATCTTTGGCTTATCTTACTGTAGCTAATACTTATAAAACTAGCAAATTTGGGGTACTTGTTCAAGGGAGAAGACGTATGTGTAATCTTAAACTGACTGGTATGGTAACAAGCACCCTGATAATTGAGAATTTGATTACTCCTTCAAGCTGGAAAATGGTATCCACAGTGAAAGTTCATTTGAGATACTTTTGTGCAGCAGGCCAGATGCAGACAAAGCTATACACCTGAAAGACTTTAAAATATCCCAAAACATTTAATTTTCTTTATGTTGTGAGTAGAAACTCTTGATATTTCTTTCTTCCAGTTCAAAGTATCAAAAAATATATAGACACATATATATACATATACAAACATACAGAATATTCACAAAAACTGATGTTTTAGAATGGTCAGTTAAAAATCTATTCATGCTATCAAAAATTTCAATCTAGCATCTAATATAAAGGCTTTATTATATAGATACTTATGACCAATATCCTTAAACTAGTAAATATCTGTCAATCAATAACAAAAAATAGAAAGCTTTTGTTTCCAAAGAAATTATTTATTACTTATTTGATGGCAATTCATTATTAGAAACTCAGCATATTAGAAGTTACCATATTTGCTAGAAAATGAGAATTTCCCCTTGTGTTTTGTTTGTGTTTTTACAAAGCAAAGATCCACATAAACTTGCAGAGGGACCTTAATTGAAATGATTGTTCCATTAGGTTGAAAACAGAGGCATTAAATCTGCTTATTGTGATGTTATTTGTTTCTTTCTTTTAGACACAGACACCGCCAACACCTGAAATAACAGTCCATTAAGCCTCATCAGGGATATACAATACTTTATATGGCTTATTCAAAACTGTCCATAGAATGGCCATTTGTCAAAAAATAAATATTTGTACAATAGGTCTGGTTAATGTTTCTTTTCTCTTTGTAAGGCATTTTGTCTTGTAGCAACTATTGAGTAACCCATGCAAAAGTTGTTGCAAAAGCACATTAGTGACAATCTACACAATGAGTAGAAATAAAATATCATGGCTTGCGTTTTAAAGGACTCCAACTTTTTAACTTTTTATCTCTGTTAATGATCTGCCAGCTTTGTTTAAAGGTTGGAGGAATCAAGAGTTGGTAATATTGACACAGGAGTCATTAAAAATTTATTTTAGGCAGTTAGAAAGGGTAAAATAGTTCTTAGTGGTTTTTTCTTTAATAAAAAGCAGCCCCCAAAGCATTTCTTTTCTAACAGAAAGCAGCCTGAAAACTCAAGTTGCAACCATAGATACGCAAGCTAGAGGCTTGCATATGTAAAACTAACAGCTGTGCCTGGAAGCCAGGCACACTGAACATGAGAATACCGGTTCCCTTTTCCTTGTCAGCACATGTGAGGGTGTCATGGCATCATTGCGCCAGCCAGGTAAAGCCACTTGTGCAGGTGTTATGGTGACAGCCAGGTAGTAGCTTCATTTGCATAATAAAAGATTATGGAGCTCATTGGCCGATCTTGGCTGACCGCAACCTCCACCTGCCTGGTTCAAGTGATTCTCCTGTGTCAGCCTCCCAAGTAGCTGGGATTATAGGCACCCACCACCACGTTAGCTAGTTTTTGTATTTTTAGCAGAGACAGGGTTTCACCATGTTGGCCAGGCTGGTCTTGAACTTCTGACCTCGTAATCTGCCTGCCTTGGCCTCCTAAAGTGCTGAGATTATAGGCGTGAGCCACCATGACTGGCCGGTAAAATTTCTTTCTTGTATTCTGAATCTAGGAATTCAGTCAGAGATGTCAAAACGAAGAAAGATGGTACTGTCTGTCATGTTTCAATCTCCTTCTATTGCATGAATGTCCCCTAAAAATAATTATAAACCATTAATGAAATTAAGATTGGTTGGGAATATTGAGCTCCTACACACTGAAAATGGTATCTTTGCCCCTCTGCAGTCCCAAACTAATACTAGAAGCAAGGTGTTTTAATATTGAAGAGAATGTTTCCAAATAAGTGTGGTGAAGCTAATAATACATTGTGATCAGGGCACATGGTGGTTTGCTGTGAATGACAGCTGAGGGGATGTCAGCAAGCAGTATTGAGCAAATTGATGCTGGTGATAAAACACGGTTGTACCAACAACAGCTGTGTCAGCTTATAAGAGAGTAGGGCAGAAGTGCTGGGTAACTGTTGAAAAAGAGAAAGAGATTATGCAAACTGAAAGTCTCAGAAGCACTTAGATGGCTTGGTAAGTTGGTTAGTCCTGTTAAATATTAATAGGACCACCCTTGTATTCAAGGTAACAAGATGCATAGACTTTTTTTCTTTTTTTTTTTTTAAGAAAAGGCAAAGACCTAAGCTAATCCAGGAAAAAATCTGTAACTCCTATCATACAGCCCCCTATTGAATAATTCAGTGCTGATTAGGACCTGTCTCATCCAGAGGTTTATCATTAGAAGTACCAAAAGACCTAATAGCATTTATACCTTTATTACAGTCTCCTGAAAAAATTTAGAAGGCAATGCTTAAGAAAATGGTAGTAGATTTCATAATAAATCAATATACTCAAGGTTAGGCCTATATAGATTCCCAACTAGTGATCAGTTTCTTGCTTCTTAGAGTAACTAAGCAAATATATGATAAAAGCAATTTATAAAATTCTATTCAGGAACAAATTTGTGATGTTCGAAAACAATCCTTTGTTGTGTTGACAATGTAGATTTAAATATAGCTTTATATAGTAAGTATGTCAAGGTAAAGTCGGAAAGAATGTGAACTGAGAAGACTGCAGACAGTTCTGTTAGGGAAAGCAATCTAACTTCCTTTAGCTGATGTACCCAAAGGTAAGTGTGTTTAAAACATAATTCTTTTTTTTTTTTCAGAACAGAGTTGACTTCTTTGTGGAAACTATTTTTGGAAAAAGAAAGAGCCTATATATTAGGGGGGAAAAAACCCTCTCAACATGTTTTAATTACGTGAAGAGTTACTTGAGGCACCTAGTATATTCAGTTTGTCAGTAACTCAATTAGTCTTTTGGCAACTGACTTGTGTCCCCT
This sequence comes from Cebus imitator, assembly GCF_001604975.1. Lineage (NCBI taxonomy): Eukaryota > Metazoa > Chordata > Mammalia > Primates > Cebidae > Cebus > Cebus imitator. Next base: position 1,708,259 of record NW_016107325.1, on the reverse strand, counting down.
CCACCCCCCTTTCCCCATATGGCTCTGTTTTGAAAAGAATTACAGTCATGCATCATTTAATGACACAAATACATTCTGAAAAATGTGTCATTAGGCAACTTCATCATTGTGTGAACATCAGAGTGCAGTTACACAAACTAGATGGTGTATGTAGCCTACCACACACCCAGGCTATGTGGAACCCCTGTTGCTCCTAGGCTACAGACTTGTACATGTTAGCTACTGTAGCACCATGGTATTTGTGTATCTAAACATATCTAAACATAGAAAAGGTACAGTAAAAATACCATATTATTAATATAATCTTTTGGGTCCAATGTCAAATATGTGGTTCATTGTTGACTAAAACATCATTATGTGGCACATAACTGTATCTCATGTTCTGGTCATTTTCTTATTCATCTGCAATTTTCCATTATTTGAATAAAACATCTTAAATATGTTACAAATATGCAGAAATAGTTCTTCTTCCCATTCTTAGTTGTAGCTTTGTTTTTATGTAACTCGTTCAGAGTTAAAATTAAATGCTAAACCCAAAGTCAGAATGAAAGATACCTAGTTTCACCATCATCTCAACTGAACAAAGGTTTATATATTTTTTTAACATATTAACAAGAATATAGTATAATTGTCCTCCAGAGACCTCATCTCAGCAAAGAAGTTTGTGTGTCTCTTTCTAAGGAATTCTGTGGAGCAGATTTGTTTAGGCCAGTGGCCCGAGGCAGTAGAAAGAGCCCTGCCTCTGGAAACCAGAATTTTAATCTTGATTGGATTTTTAGGTTTTTAGGTAATTTGTCCTCTCAGCATCAGTTTTCTTATCAAAAAGGATGTCCTGATTTGTAAGACTTCTTCTGGTATGCCAAAGTATTGGTATACTTAAGATTAGAGGTTTTACTTGGATCAAATCAGTATTTAACTTTTCCCAAATTTGTCAGTGTTTTCACTGGGTCCACATTGAGGGATTTTCTCTTTTTTCCTTCATAGAGATACAAGATCCTCTTCCTTCTTTGGCTAAGTTCTGGACAATTTTCTTAACTTTCTTCCTAAGACTTGTTTACCTCATTCCTTTCCTTTTTCATGATGTTTGCTTCACTTTATTTTCCCTTTGAAATATTTCAGAGCCCATTTTTATCATATTTTATCCCTGTGAATGCTACTATGCCTAAAGTAGTATTTTATTATTTTACATAAAAGAAATTTTCGGCAGCTCTATTTCTGCTTTACTCATTTCGCTCCTCTTACTTGGCCCTGCACTAGAGCGCATTCAATGCTTAAATGCATTTTTGATTACCACAGTGTGTTATAATCCAGCCCCTTTTTTATTGCCTTAAAAAAAATCCACATGAATCCAGGAAGTTATTGGTATCGCGAATCTTGAAAGTTGTAGTTTTAAAAGCACAAAATGAGCGGCAGCAATGTTTATACCTAGAATTAAACAAGTATTTGAAGGCCTCTTCTTCCTCACTTAGAATTTTTTCCACTGACTCGGACTGGGAAAAACCATTATGTAATTTAGATCAAAATGCTACCATCAGGTAAGGTTACCAGCAGTAAACCAATACTATTTCAAACTGTTAGGAAAGGATGCATGCAGTCTGGAGGGATTTCACAAATGTGATAGCTGTGGGCATCTGAGGTCTTCTAGCCATAAAAACTCAAGAAGTTTTTGTTTGATGAAAATATTCCCAAATAAAAAACTACATTAAGTTCTCATTGATCATCCCTACTTGTGGACCAGAAGAGCTGATTATTATCAAACACAGTCATTGGAAATAACCTCATGCTTTCTCAAATCCTTCTGTCTTCATTTCTGGTTACCTGTTAGCTTTCACAGGGAAATTTGCAGGGTGAGTTCCAGCACAGGGCGGAAAGCAGGCAATTCAAAGGTCACTCACTTCTGAAGAAGGGCTTCAGTCCAATGTTGAACTGTTTTCCTGAGTTATCCTTTGGTATTCCAAATATTGTGATTTACAAAAAAATCTTCCATTTAAATGCTATTAAAATTGAAAATTTAAACTACTGCTGAGAAATATAGTTACCAAGTTCAGTGTTATTTTCACAGTATTTGATGGGTTTACTATATAAAAACATCAGTTCCACTTCAGGCTTCATAATATTTTTCAAATTTCCACTTTTGATATGGCTTCACTGGGTCACAGGCAGCTGCTTTCAGGATCTTTAGAGAAAAATTTCCTTCCAAGCATAATAATTGCTGATCGTTTTCAAAAACAATGTGATTCACCTGGAGAGAAAGAGGAGCTGGAATGAGTCATGGGCTGAATTTGATAACTGTGATATAAAGAAATGAAAATCAATAAAAAAAAATTAATAGGCAGTTATATTTTTTATTTTTAAATAATTATTCTGAACTAAATTATTAACATAAACACAGACTTTGAAAAGTATTCAGTTTGTCTCTGTTTCAGACTAAGTAATCATCCTCCTCTAAGCTACAAGACTTTTAAGTTCTCAGGAGGCAAAAGACACATTTTTTGATGGTATGGCTGAGAACTATGCTCTTTAAAGAGAAAACATGACAGATGGCATTTATTGGACTTGATAGATGATAACTACTTCATTGATGGTAAAGAAAAAATACATACTGTAACATAAAGTTAATTAATTTTTAAAGTGGGTATCTTTGTGAAGTTGGATTACAAAATTCTGGCAGTGATATATTTTATTTATGAGTTCCTTACCATAATCTCTGACAATTCGTGATAACTGATGTCCAGAATCCAGATTAGGAAAAAGTCAATGGCATGAAAGAAAGTTCTATTATTGCTTAATATTTAGTGAATATCCTAGAAATGGTAATTTTCATAGAACTTACTAATGGCTTATATATTTTTTCATCTATAAATCTTCTCAATTACCTATGAGTATGAAAAAGATGACCTTAATTACACATGTTGTTTTGAAACTTTAAAAAGTTTTCAAACAGGAGTGACTTTCATAATAAATTATTTTAAACATTGCTTCTACAAAAATATTGTCACTCTTGCTGGATTTTGGAAATACGATGTTTTAAGTACTGCCAAGGATTTGTAAAGGAGTCTCATTTTATACTTCTCTTGTTGTTTAAGACTTACATGTATTGGGGGACCTAGGAGGCATAGCATTGAAAACTACTGAAAAACTGAAAAAAGAAGAAAGCTGATCACCAAGCTACTCATCTCCAGGACATTTGGTAGCATCAAAAGGGAAACCCAAGGCAGAAGGCAGCTGTGCAAAATGTCACAAAGTCATAGGTACAAACAAGGTAGAGAACAGGCTTTCTAATTTTGGTATCTTAATTAAGTTACCTTCTTTACCAAATCAGCTTATTGCTTAAGAGAAACTGCTAAGCTTGAAATCTTTCCCAAGATTCAATTCTGGAGATGAAGAATGTGTTTTAGTTCTCATTCTCATTCATGTTCTCTGTCTCTCACTCTCTCCTCGCCCCACCCCCTGCTTTCTCCTTCTCTCCCTCTTGACTTTGGCACAGGGAGAAGGTAAGATGTAAGTTATTCACTACACTACATGTTTATGGGTTTCCTAACACTATGCAAAATAAAATTAGCAGCATATATGCTAATAATTTCTAACCTTTCAGAATAACTCAATAATAACCATTATCACTAAAGAGAAAAGAATAGTCCATAAGCAACTGAAATATAACAGAGAAGATCTAATGGGAGAAAGGCTAGATAATGCATTACTCAGGCTCCAGTTTTGACTCTGAGCAGGAAGAAAAAAGTTGAGAAGAGAATAGTCATTGGCTATGTTGTTAAAAGGAACGAGGCACCTCAAGGAAGAAAAGGTGCTTACTTTGGGGATAGCTCTGGGCAAACTGAGAGTCTCCAAATACCCAAATATCCACTGTAGACAGTAGATTTGGTGGCCACCTGCTAGAGAGATGGTAGAAAATCTAAGAAGGCAGTTCTGAGGGTATTCTCGCCAACTCCAAGCTCCTACGCCAAAGCTTATGACTCTGAATTCTGTTAAAAGTAATTGGGAAAGATGGAGAGGACTTTGAGAATGAATGTAGTAGACCAGCAATGTTCTGGTAAATAGAACAACTGGACCTTGTGAAAAATATCCAATCCAGTAACATCTTCCGATTTCTGTGTTAGAAATCCTCCCAATATGGCCAGTTTCAAGCTACCGATGTGGTATCGTTGAATGCAAAGCTGGCAAGGGTGCACACAGTGGCCCTGGTGAGCTGGTGAGAGCTGTCTCCAGCACAGCCTTAGGAGCCTAGGTCTCTGGGCCCTGTAGGGGATGAGGAAAAGTCTTCTCGTATGGAAAGGGGACAGAATGAGAAATTAGATTCATTCTAAAGTGCAGGACTTCTAGGAGGCATGTGGCTTCTTTTGTAGCCCACAGCCTCTCCATATAAGCATTTCTGATAAGCAGTGGGGACCAATTCTAGCCTTTAAGTCTACTTTTGGTGGTGTTGATTGACTGAAGCAAACGATAGCAATGTAACTACAAGAACTTGGTGACTTCTATTTAAAATAACTAATTTGAAATAAATTTTGAAAAAAAAAAAAAAGGACTTGTCAAGTCCTTACTTACAAGAGATACCCATGTATCTCTCTGAGTGAAGTTTTATGTAATTAATCCCGTTGTCACAAATACACTTAAAACTTCCAACTGAGGAAGCTGACAATGAGAATTTTGTGTCCTATTTGATCAAAAGTCAAATTTCTGGTAAAGAAGAGGTACGAATCTTTTGCTTACCAGCTCTGGATGAAAGACTGGTGTTGATTTATGCAGCCATTTTAGCCCTTTGTTTCTGTTATCACAAGGGTGCAGCCCTATGGCTCCTTTATCAGGGATGGGGGCTATACACCATTCTCCAGATTTAATAAGTCTTAACCAGGTGTAATTAAATTGTTGAAGCTGTGGAGGAATGAATAAAGAGATCACTTCAGGCAGCAAACACAGTCAGGGGCTTTGTCAAAACATTTTTGTTAGCAATAGTTAAGACTATTAGAACTATGATCTGACATTTTATGTTCAAGTCCTGGTACTATCATTTGTAATTCTGATAATACAGGCATATTATTTACTGTGTCTAATCTTATTTTTCTAATTTTTAAGTTGGATAGCAATTGTATCTATCTCAGAGGGTTGGGGTAATGACTATCAAGTGTTTAGCACACAGTAAGCCTTCAATAAGTGTTAGTTACAATAATAAAAATTATTTAGTGCAGTTAGTTCTATCTGCCTATGGATGTCATTTCAGTGTTCTGAATCCCAGACAAATCTGGTGCTTCAAGAATTGGAACATTCAGGCTACCACATGATTAAGATTCTAAGCCACAGGTGGCTACAGGGAGATACAAGTCACAGTCCTAAATTTCTTGGATGAAGATTTTTATGCCTCCTTGTGTAGAACTATCATAAAGGCTTTGCCCAATTGTAGGAAAGGTTAAAGTCTTTCTTTGCTAGCAGCATGAGGAATCATAGGTTGTTGCCAAGTTGGCATCCCCCAGTTCATAGAAACTGCTCTTGGAGAAGTTGCCAGTGTCTAAAATAAATACCAATTCAGGTAATGAGACCATGTTTTTAAACCTTAAAAATTTTTCTTCAGTTGTTTACAACCTAGTATGATCTGCCTGGTCAATTTACTCTAATGCTCTGTGTCTGTGGGAAATTTGTTGTTTTGTATTAATAAAAACATATTTGAAAAAATAGGCTTCTGGTAAAATCTATCTAAAGCCTTTACCTGATGAATCATTTGTCTTGTAACTGAAGTTTAACTTTGATTATTGGTTTAGATCAAAGTCACTATGTTGGACCTTGCCACTCGAAGGGTAGTCCTTGGGGCACCATCTGCATCACCTGAGAGCTAGTTAGAAGTGCTGAGTCTTCGCCGCATCATGGACCTACTGATTCAGAATCTGCAGTGTCACAATGTCCCCAGGTGATTTTTGTGAACATTAACATGTAGGAAGCACGGAAGCATGGCATAATATAAGGAAGTTATGTGCCACTAAGAGAAGCTAGATATTGCCTTGAAAAAATACATCTCAACGGTTTTAAGGTTAATAACTAAGGAGACTTTTTAGGTGAGGTAAGTGATAGAGCTTGCTGATTCAATCTAAGGGTCTTATTCCATTTGAGCCTTTTTGGATGAATGTTGTAGTCACTGTCTTGGTATTAAGCCTCATTAATTCTGTCAAAAATGATCTAACTTCCTCCACTTTTTTTTTTTTTTTTTTTTTTTTTTTTTTTTTTTTTTTACATTTTATTACCTAAGCAAACCACGAGAGGCAGAAGCTAAAAATGAGCAACAAGACCAAAAGGGAGCTGGGGCTTTGTGGAGGGTGAAGGCTGCATCATTTATGTATTTGCCTCCCAGCATCCAACTGAGAAAGACTCAATGGTCATCAAGAATAGAACTTGGGTTTTCAGATAAAATACTGGTTACTCTAGCACAAAAAGTCCCTGCAATTAGGATTCCAAGAAAAAAAAAAAAAACAAACCCCGCATTATTTAATACTTTCATATAATGTGAATGAATTGTGATTTTGTTTTATAATTTATGACTTTATTTCCTCTTTATTAGTAAGTGAAATTTATTTCTTTCAATGGGTTTTAACACTTTTCCACTTTCTTTTGACTCCTCTCTTTCCTAATTAAGGAAGAGTAGACTTGGCTTCCGGTTTACAATTCATAGCTAAATACAGCAACAGAGATACTTTTTCTTCTAGCAGCAGCTTTGCGTTAAGAGGTAGAGATGGGATGCACTAATAAATATAAACAGTATCTCAAAGTCAAAGGAAAGGATGTAAGACTTGACAAGCCTAGTTATTACTGCAAAATAATTTCCCTACCAAAGAACAATCTGCAATTTTGGGGAACTGAATTCTACTCATGAATCCATCTTCCTCTCAGTCCTGTTTGCCACTCAAACCAGTCACTGTTTCCACAAACACAGAACTGTTAGGGAACGTATGTTCAAGAGGGAAGTGTAATCACTCAGGGCTCACCTCCAGCACTGTGGAAGGAGTCTCTATTCCCTGCTTCCTGGTCCTACTCCCCCTACTAACCATTTTGCTCTGAGTTGTGGAGTTTTCCTAGAGGAGTTTCTGCCGTGGATCATGGATTTGGTTGTTTCCATTACTCCCTTAAAATGCAGGAGAATGAGGGGAAAACGGAACGGAATCAGAGAATAAGACTGCTTCCTTGGAATGATTATTTAGAAATATGTTCTCTCTTTAGTTCGTTATCTATGTCATGCATTTTTTACATTTTTATCTTTGCCATTACTACAGAAAACATTTACAGAGCACTAAACATTAGGTATTGTCCTACGTGCTTCATATGACTTATCTACCTCCAGCCTCACACCAGTTCTAGAAGCAGCCATGATGATCACTATCATTTACCCAAAGGTTAAAGAATCTGCAGAAGTTAACACGCTTTTGCAAGTGATAGTGCCACTATCCATTCTGGATCCAGTGAGTTGGCTTCAAGGTCCACACCTTTATTCCCTTAGTCTTTGTACTAATGGACTCTCTTATTACAAGAAATTTAGAAAATTATTTTTCTATTGGGCAAAGATGAATTTCTCAACTGAGCGATGAATGTGTCATCCCCTGCACCTATCAGCTACCACGAGAGAGAAAACCACAGTTTAGCCTACCTCGTTGCTCCCATCGCAGTCTTCCAGAATGACTGTAGTATTTTCAATGGAAATGCATTTATCCAAGGCCACATTAATAAGCTAGGAAGCATAATATAAAACATGAATTTAAAAAACACATTTTAAAGTAGAACAAGACATTCAGACACATTTAGAAAATACAGAATAGAAAACCATAATAAGGTTAAAAGATAGTTAACAGCTTAGCATTACTTAGCACTATCCAGTTTTATTGGTTGCTGTCTCTAACAGAGACATAATGTAATCTTGTAATAGTACAGCTTCAATCTATCAACTTAGGCCTGTGATCAGCCAGAGAGCCAACGGGTAGAAGCTTTTAATTAACCCTTGCCTAGCATGCTAAATAAAAAATGAGCAAAGGTGGCATGAAAAGAGTTATTTTCTTGTCTTAAGTTTATCTAATGCGTATACTAAAAGTCAATGCACACGCAAGAGTTATGAGCTATGTTCCCTGACTGACCCCTTCAAGCTTTTTGGCTGCTTAAGCACTGAATCATAGATAAATCGAGTCCTTCAAAGAACAGCAGATTCCAGCTGATTCCCTGTCAGAATCTTCTAAATGACTCAAGTGAGCTACAATTCATTATAGGAAAGTCACGAAAGCTAATACAGAGCCAAGCATAAAGGCACTTTCTGGCAGGCCCCCAGGTTTTTAATGCATTTACAAGGTCAAATATGGAGGTAGCTTTCTATAAGTCACCATTTAATGCAGAAGAATATTGATCTCCTTTCCCCCTTTGACATCCTGGGCAGGGCTAATGAGATGATGGGTTAACAGTGGAATTTAGAATTTTCAGACTTCTAGAAGAGTTGTGCAGAGCAGAATCTATATGATATGTCCAGGGAACACCTCTGGAGCTGGGAGGAGCTGAAGTCTTTGTTGCCAGGGGCACTTTTTGTGCCCTTCCTGTTCTACAATGCCTAACAAAGAGGTCTAACTCAGGGTGCTGCACTGATGCAGGCTGGGTGCTCACAGAGTTGCCACACTTCATAAACGGGGGCTCAGTAGTTTGGTCCTCACTTTTACATGCTTAGTTTAGTGGGCAAGAAAGTAAGGGACATCTTCAGGGATCAGAATATGCAGAAAAAATTAAAGGCTGGAGGGAAACTTGCAATGGTTGGCAAGAAAGACTTGTTCCCTCATATGGATGGATGAAAAACAGAGGCATGGATAAGCCAAAAACCTGGAATTCTGGTCTTTCACATAGCAGTGGAAAAACAGTTAGACCTTCAATCGAATGCTGTACTAGGATAAATAATTTGCCCATTATCACAGGGTGACAACAGGGAAGCTGGGTTCTTCTTGAGAATCTTCATTTGAGTTTGAGATGAACATTTACACTCCCTGCCTTGGATGGGAACCATCACAGACCTCCAAGACATAGAAACAAACATTAAAAACAGTACCAGGTTGATAACTACTTCTAAGGTGCCTGGTATAGAAAGATACAAAGCAATAATGGAAGGATGAAATCTCTATCAAAAATCCTCAGAGAAAGTTATATTCGCAATTGAAAATGACAAATACTAGAGGAGACAGCTCACTGTTAGCAAATGTGGGCACAGAAGGGTTCAATAGCCCCTAGACCCACCCCCCAAACTTCAGAGAGGAAGGTGAATAGAAAGACATGAAGGTAGAATAATCTCAGGGCTTAAAAGAAAAAAAGCATGCTGCAATTGCTCTGTCAACTTTAGCAGAGATAAATATTATATAAGCTCCTGAATTTGTGGATCATGCAGACATATTCTATCTCCAAACAAATTTGGAAAATTCTGGTTTCCACAGAGCTGAACAGGTGGTTCCACTCCAGAACTTCTCAAAATCTTCAAGCTGTTAGTGTTCCACTTGCTGCTCAGAATGTTGCAGGAATATTTCTCTAATGTACTTGACCATGGAACCCTGAGGCAGCATAGGTAACATAGGTCAGCGCAGTGTTTGGGAACCCCTGTTTAATGGATATCTTTGTGTTTATTTTGTCTAATCCCTCCAAGAACTGAAAGGCATTGGAAGGAAAGATAAAACTTTTCTGTCCCTCACATGCCCCTCTCTTGCTTGACCTGAAGATATATATATATATATATATATATATATATATATATATATATATTAGCTTCTTCTTAGAATTTACTGAGGAGACTATTTAATTATGGGTTTTACCATTAAAGGTACTTTAACACCAGATGAATACTTTTCTTCACATAGACATCTCTGAAGTGCTGTAGAATTGTTATTATTTCATTATTAATCATTTTTAGAATTTTTCATTTTTATTTAAAAATAATTGATCCATGTTTTTACTGTAAACCACTTTAATCTTTAAAAAAAATCAGGAAGTGTATGAGTTTTTTTAAAGATTGAAGTGGTTTACAAAGTTGTCCATGTTGTATTATTTCATTTTCCAATTTAGGAAGTAGACATTCCCCACAGTTTATGATAGAATTGTTAAACATCAGGCTATTTGCAAGCAGCTTAATCCAGTGCAAAAATACATTACTGGTGAGATTCTTTTATTAGCTTCAAATATTGTTGGTTCAATAAGAAAATATTTGTCCTTATTACAAAAAACAGAAAACTTTCACTGGATTTAAATTTCTACTTGTGGAGGTTGAAAAAAGGGAAATGAAGCCATAGACTGCTCACAACCAGTTTAATTCAGTGTAAAAAAACATTATTGGTGAGATTATTAGCTCCAAATATTGTTAGTTCAATAACAAAATATTTGTTCTTATTACAAAACATACAAAACTCACTGAAGTCCTATGTGTACAGGTTGAAAGAAGGGAAACGAAACAAGTAACCAAAAGATGTTGTGGGGTTTATTTTCTGGGAACTTTCCAATATTGTCTATTTAAAATAATATCCTGCTTAATTTGTTCTAAATTACCTGGAGAAAGGCCCTAATTTTTAAAAAAGGTAATAACACTCCCTGCTGGTTGCTTCAGAAGGAAGCAAACTACACCTTCACTGAAATTTGTTTAAGGAAGGCAGCAAAGAAAAATAGAAGGAATTTGTTAAAATCATTTTTTAAAAATACATGCTGCATTTTGATATATTATAGTGGAGGCATCAGCAGAAGGCTGTTTCATTTGGAGAGATCTTCAGAAATTTTGTAGAAACTCACACAAGTTAGTCACAGTGGAGCCAAAAGCTAGTTTTCTAGTGCCCTCTGGTGGTTAAAGTTTAGTAATACTCTTACTGAAATTCAATGTTGAACTAGGAAAAATTACTATTATGGAAATTCCTCTTTTTTTTCTGCTTAGGGGTTGAAATTAAAAATTGTAAATTCATTTTACAGTTATATTTGACATGTTGTTATTTGACTAGTATATATAAATCCGAAGTGTCTGATAAGTTACCAGGTTGAGCCACCTAAAGTAGCTGCTCTTCCATTTGAAGAGCAATTTTTTAATACAGTACGTTACCTAAAAGCAGGTCACATATATTTACTTATCAGTTGAATTTTGTAAAAACAGAGCCAAGTTTTGAGACTAGTTTCCTGTTTTTCACACCTTTCCTGGATTTCCCTAATACTTTCAAGGTGAATAGTGTGCTAAGTCCTCGCTAACAGGAGATTTTCCAGGCGGAAAGCGTGGTATAATCCACTCTCTAGAAGAACTGAAAAAAATTGGCCTAAAAGAGCAGGATAACTAATGGTCACATTTTATAAGAATTTCTCGAATGAAAAAAAAAAAAGGAAACAAATAAAACAAAAGAACACTGTGGATAAAGTCAAATTAAATTAGAAATAAAAGAGTAGAAATAAGCATGATTGGCAAAGAATCCTAGCTGAAGGCTTGACTAATCATATTTCAACCCACTATGACAGATGTCCTAGTATCTTACCATCCTCTTCAAATGCACCTTCACTCATAGCATGGGTTTGAAATGGCTTTCCCCCAGTTTCTCCTCTTCCTTGATGTTTTCTTACCCTTGTACTCTGGCCACCTTATCTGGCTTAGCTTCTTCCTTTTGGATGCCTTCCCACATGCCCTGCAATGTTTTCTGCTATTCTCTGATAATTTCCATTATTTTAAATACCTCTTTGAAATCTTCACAAACCCTAATTGAACCTTATCATTTTCTTGCTTAACTCTGCTCAATAACTGCCTACTACATTCAGAAGAAAGAAGGAAGGAAAGGACGAAAATCCTTACTTTGCTTACAAGGACCTGTGTGATCGGGCTCCTTCCTTCCTTTTCACCTTCATCTGGTGCCATTCTTCCCTCCTTCACACCCTGACAACAACATTTGTCTTCTCTGTAGTGCTTGGATGGAGAACCTGTCCTAGGGCTTTATGTGACCTTCACCCTCTGCCTAGCACTCTTCTTTTGAGCTTGGCTGACTGACACTTTGTGTTTTAGGCCTGAGTTACAGAGTCTCCTCCTCAGAGAGGATTTCTCGACCACTCTAACTCAGGATTTATCAATTGCAGCCTGTTCCCTAAATAAGAGCTATTATATTTTGTATTTATACCTTATTTGCTTATTTGTTTATAATCTTTCTTCCCTATCCAAATTAAGCTCCACAAGGAAAGGATCAAGTCTACTTTATTCATCACCCTGTAATCCAAGTCTGAAATACTGCCAGATCTATGGATACTCAATAGGTATCTGTTGAGTTAATCAATGAGCCTGACCACTTGGTAGCCTTCCTCAAATTTACCTCTATTTAATTCTCAGCCATACTTTGTCCCATCTATGCTCATACTTGGTGTTTATTTATAATGTAATCACTCATTCTTTCCACACATTTTTGAAAGAGATTTTGTGTTTTGTTTTTATGGAGTAAGATTTTAAATTGCCACTTGAACTTACCACACCACTAGCTCTCACAATGGGAGCCTTTAAGTCAGGAAAGACATTCTCCAAGTACCATTTGAAACTTTTGCACCTCAGTTTCTTTCGCAGCTCCCTTTGCTGGGTGAGGTTGCCAACATCTAACCCCTGGTCGATGAGGTGGTCTCCATGGCCGTAGAATAGCTCCTTATACTCATCTAGCCAGACCTCAGCAACCCGCACTAAGTTCCGCTCCACTGTCTTCATCCGGTCTTTGGGGAAGGAATATGGATTGTCATTTCTGAATATATGGCCCACTCGGGAGCAGGGAATGATCTCAATTTCACCACCACACATCCATACCTGGAACAATTTGATGATAAACATCAATTATCAAATGATTATCCACAAATCATGAGCACTTAACAATGACAAGAAACCACCAGGCTGGCAAACTTGTTTCCCCTTTTCTGAAGTAATACTCAACTTCAAAACCACATTTGTAATAGAAAAATCAAACTCAACAGTTTTATTTAATTTTGTGTATTGCTATGGATCATTTTAGGATTAGTAAAATGCAATTTCTTTCCTTTCCTAACCTGCAATGTAAGTTTTTTTTTTTTAAATTTCTAAATAAATTTTCACAGAATCCCATTTTGTAAAATATGAGTTCTTGTTTTGCTTGAATCAGGGAAAGAAGTGTGGATGCCCATTTGTTCATATTCCTCTACTCTCATTTTGGGAAGAACCAAAAAGCTTGTGATACACAACTCAAAATCATTCTTTTTGATCTGCAGCTCCAAAATTAAACTCTTTTACATACAGACCACCCACCCAATAGGAAAGCAATTGCTTTTTGGACACGCTTCACTACTGCTGTTGCCAAGGCTTTCTCAGAAGTTAATCAATGATCGTATAACAGATTGTATAAAGTGTCCAAAGGAGCTGTCCTATGAGGCACACCTGACGTGTTGGTGGCCTGCTTTAGAGTACTTTTATGTCCCTCTGTCATTTGTGTTCTCCAAGATGATCCATTACACACTGAGTCTGTTCCTTCCAACATACTAGACAGATCTTCCAGGAGAGTTATTTTGTATCACGTATGACATCCACAGCATTTACCGAGTGGCAGAAAGTCATTTTCCCCATATTTACAAGCAGAAACGGTGTTGTGAAATATTAAGGAATGCCAATAAATTTCATGACAGCAATTGATTCTTTCAAATTCAATCTGAGATATGAAAGAATTAATCCGGAGACCCTAAAATTTCTGTGAAATTTCCTCTCAGTGGCAGTCACATACCTGATTATAGGAGTAAAATGAAACCATTTAAAATTGATAAACTCATTATTGTAAAGAAAATCTGGGAAACACCTGGTAATACCTTGAATGAGAGCTCCATATTTTCCCCACCCCAAACATCAAGTCCAGGGTCGTATGTTCCAAGTTCAAAAAAGTAACTTTTGTCAATAGAAAATAATCCACCAGCCATGACAGGGCACCTACAAAAAGAAAAGTTTTTTAAACTTGCATCTCGTGAAAGCTGGACTTTTAGATTTGGTCCTCTATACATTTGCATTGGAGGTAGGAAGCTTTTCAGAATAGCTACCTGGTGCAGGGAAGCCCTGGGACGGAGTCACAAATAAGGCTTAAGTGATGCGATCCCTGGGTCATGGTGGCAGAGCTTGATTAGGTTCAGCAAAGATGCATCCTGGAGCTAGTATTCTTATTTGTCCTTTATACTGTGACACAAGCTCCCAGGAATGTTTGTTTGTTAGCGACAGAGCCTCGCTCTGTCCCCGAGGCTAGAGCTCAGTGGCTTGATCTCAGCTCACTGCAACCTCCGTCTCCTGAGTTCAAGCGATCCTGCTGCCTCAGCTGGTATTACAGGCGACTGCCACCATGCCCAGCTATTTTTTTTTTTTTTTTTGTATTTTTAGTAGAGACGGGGTTTCACCGTGTTCGACAGGATGGTCTCGATCGCCTGACCTTGTGATCCGCTCGCCTCGACCTCCCAAAGTGCTGGGATTACAGGCGTGAGCCACCTCGCCCGGCCAGAAATGCTATTTTTAATAACACTTAGGGTTACGGGAGTACCAGGCACTACTGTATTGTATATATACTAGCCCAGACTTCACAAGAAAACTTGTGTGTACGATTATTAAGAATCTGCAACACCGGGTGTGAGGGCGAGCTGGCTGCCACGTCTGCCACCCCAACTGATCGCCAGGGCTGATTCGTCTGATCAGGCCGTGTCCCTTCCTCCGTCACCGCTCCGTGCGCACCCTCCGGAGAGCTGCGCACTGTGGAAGAGGACGACCACTCGCCACAGAGGAGGGCCGGTCTGCGCTCACGGGTTCCCGAGTAGCAGCGCTCCCCTGCTGGAACCTCCAAGCCAGCTCTCAGGAGTCGGCAACACGGAGAAGGAAAGGCACGTTCCCAAGGACAGGCGCCACCTTGGGTTTGCTCTGGGCCGTCTGTGGGGCCGCTGGGCCGTCTCACTCCACGGAACTGCCTCTCAGCCCTTACCCGGAGGAAGGCCGCGAGTGTGAGTTGTTCAGGTTCTTGGTATTTCGAACGAAGAATTGAACAAAATACGCTAACAAAGGAGGGACACCCATGAACGAAGCAGCACAAGCAGGGATTTATGAAAGCGAGAAAGCGCTCCCCAGGGTGGGAGTGGGCCCCAGCAAATGGATCGAGGGCAGCCCGGAGACTAAGTTTTCTGGGTTTTAAGTACTCCTTTCGAGGTCCCTATTGGATGCCCCTTATCTGGATGAAGGATTTGCTTGACTAATCAAAGGGAGAGGGAATTGGCTCCCTGTGCAGTTGAAGGGAAGGTCCCTGCTTGGCCAGCCCTAGGCACTCTCCCTTTCCATCCGAGATGGGGTGGAAGGGGAGGCTGTAGGGAGGGTAGCCTTTGATTCTTTGTTACTCCAGCTGGTGTTAATTGGCCTTAGGTTCCCTGCCCCCAGACCTTGGTATTTTTCTTTGATTCAGCTTTAGGAAGCCAGCAGGAATTGACCTGAAGGTTCTTGCCTCCAGACCCCGTTTTCCTGCCTCACAACCACACACAAACATCACCGACAGCGAGTTATATGGCAAGCACCTTTCAAAGCACTTTATATGATTAAGTTCTTAAAACACTCTAAGTAGCAGCTACTTCTATGAGTCTTCATGTAAAACTGAGGAAACAGAGGCTTAAGATGGTAAGTAACCTTTTCAAGCTCATACCATTTCTCAGTCGTAGAGTTGAGATTCCAACCTAGAGTCTGTCTCCAGAGCCGTCTCTAATATCATTGATCATGAAGGACAGAAACTACATTTTAGTCAGCAGTTAGCCGAGACCGGAATCACTTCCTCTGCCGGTCACCACTCAGCCAGCTGAAGTAGCCTCTGTGGAGAGCCTGCTTTGTGCTTAGGGTCTAATCTCAAGGGTAACTCCCGTCCCACACCTCTCTCCACTCCGCCACCATTTATGTTCATGTTCAGTCTGAACTCCAGTTATCCTTCTAGACTATCCAGAATGCATTTTTTTCCTAACATTATGTTGAATATAGTCTGAACTCAACCACTGTATTGGCCCTCAACAAGAGAGTCTGGAAAAGGCAGAGGTTCTTTAGGTGTAGGTTCAGAATAAGAGTGTGAAATCCAGGTAGTTCTGGGTTTGAGTCTCAAATTCTTTAATTAGATGTGTGTTCCTGGGAAAATTACTTAACTCTTTTCAGTCTCAATTTGCTCATCTCTTTAAGGTGAATACTTCTTACCTGTCTCCTAGAGTTGTGAAGAGAGTTAAGTGCCTGCCACAGAGTACTTAATAAATGGTAGAACCTTCACTTCTTTGCTTGGTGGAATAATTCTGAAGGCATCACACCTGGCAAGGAAGGCGGCGTGACTGATTGATGGGTAAGTTTGGGGAAAGCATGCTGCAAAGCACAGTCTGGGCCTGGCTTGCTTGTGTCTGCTCAAGCCGGGGTCACTCCAACAGGGAATGCCTTATGCCCCCTGCTGCTCTTCCCTCCGCTGGCTGAATGCCTGTTCAGTTGGCTAGACTCCGAAGAAGTAATGGGAAGCCTCCGCTTCAGCTTCAGGTCTAAGTTGTGTTCTTTAATGCAGTTTCTTTGGAATAAAAACCCAGACTTGAATTCATATCCAGCTTATGAGTCGATTTTTAAATTTATTCATAGACTTTGGCACTTTTCTCATGGAGGGGGTAGGATTAGGCTATAAAAGAAAATCCTAACCATTGCTATCGTTAGAATGATATTTCTATTACAATTATTTACTTTTAATTTGCACTTATGCTTACTTTAATATGGCATGTGTTTATATAGTATGTATGCAGCACGTTTTGCTAGTTTGTGTTTCTTAGGTTGCAAATCCTAGGAGACAAGATAGCATTAGTACATTTTTCTGTGTTCAAGCCTGAGTAGGGTACAAATGACCAGTGAAGAATGAGTTTCGGGAACAAATTTCTCTAGAATACTGTGTTTGCTTTGGTAATCTGTTGGCTAGAACTGTGATTCCCGATTTCTATAGCATAATAAGGTGCAGCTGTTTTGTAGAATTGTTTTTTTTTTATGCCTTTACAAAAAGATACATGACTACTTTCTAGCCTTAAATTTCACATACTTACCTTATTACATCAGTTTCTTTAATTCTGTTTTTTGCAATGACATCTGGAGGAATTGTTCTCCAACCAAAGTTCATGGGCCACACAAAGATGCCTCTTTGAAAGTTGTCCACTGTCATATAACTAATCCAGGAAAAAAACCCAAAGTGTTACCTGGGATTTTATATATAGATGTATTTATCTATACACACACACACACACACACACACATCTTTATATACTTTATCAATTTGGCTTCACAATGATGAAAATGAATGAAACGTGCTTATGATGATTTTAGATCACTACTTTTTATTAATAGTTCAAGAAAGTTTACAAGTGCTATTTGTATTAGTGACTAATTGGCTTGATTGTTTTTGCTCAACTTATACTTTTCTTTTAATAATATCCTGGTCAGTTTTGAAGAAAAAAATACGGGAGCAACTTAGATGCACATACATGTTTCCCACAGAAATAAGAGCTAAACTTGAGGTAAATAAATGTTTTGGGGTTCAGCTAATATAAAGGGGAAAAAGTAGATAATGAGTATTAGGATTTATTGGTATTTAGAGTTAAGAATTTGTAGTGACCAAATAGATTATTGCATCAGCAAACTCTAATCCCAAGATATTGATCATGCTTTTTCATTTCATTTATTTCATATTTTTCATTTTTTCATGTATATGTCTTGGATTTTCAAAATCCAAGACATATACAGTTTACTAAATAAATGGAAAATATCAGGCATATACTCATCACTTTCTGCTTCATGTGATTAAAGATGTGCTTAGAAGTATCTTGTAGAATGTGTCAATATTACCTCATATCTTTATCATTGATGACTTCGATTACTGGACAGGCCACTTTATTTCTACTTAAATAAACTCTTTCTAGAAGAGGTTCCAGCCAACCAACATTACATTCCACGTGAGAATCTAAAAATGTCAACACGTCACCTAGAGAGTCAAAAACACACACAAAAAAACCCTTGAAAACACAGTATATTGAATGTGTGTACTTCATGTTCAAAGGTATTGATGATTGCTCCAGAAATGTGGCTGTAAATGCAGTGATCTTTTTTTTTTTCTTGAATTTGTGGTCACTGTAATTTCATTTCATAATGAAATGAGAGTAACTTTGCTCCTAGGAGTCCTGTGGTGCAAACATAATTCATGTTTGGAAAATACTGATAAACTGCTTAGAATCGGTAACAAGAATCTGAAAAGAATACTTGGTATTAAAGATAGTTGCTGAAGTCCCCTCTAAGAGAGTGTGCCCATTAACGCTGGGGGTACAGGATTTGGGACTTTTTTTTTTGTTTTATTTTTTGGGAAAAAGGGGAGAAAAGAAGGAGGGGAGGAAGGAAGAAAAAGAATGAAAGAAAGAGGAAGAGAAAGAGGGAGAGAGAACGGGAGTCTTGCTTTATTGCCCAGGCTAGAATGCAGTCTAAAAATGGTATTGAAAACCTCTTTTATGCCAATAATTTTGGTTAACAATGGAGACAGGAAGGAATATGGGAGGAAAATAACAAACAGGCAGCCAACCAATATTTCATTTAAACCTGTGATATGCTGTGCAATTTCTGAGGAGTGATTTACTTCCAATTAGGTAGTCACTTTTAGAGTAGGTGTGATGTGGTACTGAGAAGAATGTATGTTTTGTGGATTTGGGGTGCAGAGTTCTGTAAATGTTTATTAAGTTTAGTTGTTCTGGGTCTGAGTTCAAGTCCTAGATTTCCTTGTTAACTTTCTGTCTCATTAATCTGTCTAATATTGACAATGTGATGTTAAAGTCTCCCACTATTGTTGTGTGGGAGTCTAAGTCTCTTTATAAGTCATTAAGAACTTGCCTTGTGTATCTGGGTGCTCCTGTATTGGGTGCATATATATTTAGGATCGTTAGCTCTTCTTGTTGCATTGATCCTTTTACCATTATGTAATGTCCTTCTTTGCCTCTTTTGATCTTTGTTGCTTAAAGTCTATTTTATCAGAGGCGAGAATTGCAACTCCTGCTTTTTATTTATTTATTTTTTGCTCTCCATTTGGTTGGTGAATCTTCCTCCATCCCTTTGTTTTGAGTCTTTGTGTATCCTTGCATGTGAGATGGGTCTCAATGCAGCTTACTGATGGGTTTTGGCTTTTTATCCAATTTGCCTGTCTGTGTCTTTTGATCGGGGCATTTAGTCGATTTAAATTTAGGATTAATAATATTATATGTGAGTTTAATACAGCCATTTGATGCTAGCTGGCTATTTTGCCCATTAGTTGATGTAGATTCTTCATTAGGTTGATGCTGTTTACCTTTTGGTATATTTTTGGAATGGCTGATACTGGTTGCTCCTTTCTATGTGTAGTGCTTCTTTCAGAAGCTCTTGTAAAGCAGGCCTGGTGGTGATGAAATCTCTGAGTACTTGTTCACTAAAGACTTTGTTTTTAAGAAGTAGAGAGACTGAGATGACGAGTTTGGCCTTAGGAATGATTAAGAGGAAAAATTACTTCACACAATAGGGATGAAAGAAATTAAAGTGGACAAAACGGCAAGGCTAGGAGGTACCGTGAAAAGAGTTACAGGAGACGGGAGTGGGGAATGGGAGGTTGCTGATGAATCAGTACAGAATTTGAGTTTGCAAGGTAAAAAGAGTTGTGGAGACTGCACACCAGTGTGAATGTATGTAATACTATGGACCTATACATTTAAAAATGGTTAAAATGGTACATTTTTATATTCTATGTTTTTACACAATTTAATAAAAAGACTTAGAGGAGGGAAAAAAAGGAAAAGAAACTTGGAAGCCAGAAGTAGTATTAAGAACGCTTTTATTTTTCCTGTTAGTTGTGTGAAGTAACACTCTCTCCCTCTCCACTGAAACCTCAGTAGCATCTACATTGCTCCAGAGGATCTCATAGAAGTGAAGTGTGTGTGTGTGTGTGTGTGTGTGTGTGTGTGTGTGTATGATGATGTATGTGTGTGAGAGAGTAACAACCCAGGGAATAAGCTCCTGGTCCAGATCCCATGTGTGATCTTTCAGACCCAGTCACAGGTAATACAAAGGCTCTACCTAGCGGGCCTCATGGAGGAAACCTGCCTTCTCACTCTGGTGTCCAGCCAGTGTGTTGAAGTCTCTGAAGGGAGTTGCGGGCCAGGACTCATACCCTCTCCTTGGCTGCAGTACTTGCTCTTCTGCCTGTCTGCATTTCTAACCCAGGTGTCTCTGTTTAGGCCAAAACCTCTGCCAGGACCACCTAATTGGAGGTGGAATGGGCCTTGAAGACACTTTGTTCCACTCTGACTCAGTATTCAGTGTTTTCCTACTCCTAGCCTTTCCCTTTCTTACTCTGGATCCCAGGGCCCTGCAACAGAAGGAGCCTTTTGTGCTGGGATCCTCGGGCAGCTAGTGAGATGCTCCTCTTCTCTGCTCTGCTCTGATCCACCATTCAGCAACATTCCAGGGGGAAAAATAGAAAATTGAAGGAGCCGGTGCCTTCTCCTCTTCAGCCTTCTGCTGATACTGTTGCAGTAAGGGATTAAGGCTTGACTATTGCTTTCATTTTGGTTTATCATTTTAATTGACTACTTTGATACCTGGATACTCAGCTCAGCTCTTGACACACCTGTAAGAGCACCATCATCTATTAAGTGCTCGTTCTATGCCAGCCTCTGTTCTAAACATTCTTCATGGATGTTTTATGTAGTTCTAACAACAACCCTGCCGTCTAGAACTAGTTTTTATTCCCACGTAAGAGACAAGGAAACTAAAGAACCTACATAACTTCTCTATGATTGCACAGTTAATAAACGACAATGTGATTTTAGAAAATAGGTAGCTCATTCCATGGATTACATTCCTTAAAAAATACCAGAAAGAGGCACAGCTTTGAGAACGGGAAGGCTTAGAGAACGAAATGGGGATAGGTATCTGGATGATAGATCATTATCACTGAAATCTGCAAACTGAGTCTCAATTAATGGCATTTAGCATCACATTAATTGCTTAGTTGACAATGGCAATTTTGCATGAGGGTAAGGTATTGGTGTGGAGTGTTCTTGAGGAGTCTCTTTAGTGAAACCATCTGTGCAAGGCAAAAGCGCCCCACTCCCATGTAGTCTTCTGTTGTTGGAGACAGTAGTTTCATCTCCTGACCAGGCAGGAGGGGTCCTATTCTCAGGGCATTAAAGCTTATTTGACAATGATAGGGTATTGTTCCCTGCATGGTCTGAATGCATTGTTGATTCAAAATTCATATTTCGAAACCTAACCCTAAGGTGATGGTATTAGGAGGTGGAGGCTTTGTGATAAAATCATGAGGGTGGAGCCTTCTTAAATAGGATTAGTGCCCATATGAAAGAGGCTGGAGGGCATTTGTGAGCCCCCTTTGCCCTTCCATCATGTAAGGTCACAGCAACAAGGTGCTGCCTTTGAGCAGTGAGTTGTCACTAGACACCAAATCTGCTAGTGCCTTAATCTTGGAATTCCCAGCCTCCAAAACTGTAAGCAACAAATATATGCTATTTATAAATGATCTAGTCTAAGGTATTTTGTTACAGCAGCTCAAAAGGACTAAGCCATCTCCTTAGGGTGTCCTTTGGGGATGGCACCTTTGGGACAACCCTCTCCCTTGTCATGGGAAGACTTACAGGGTGATCTAGGTGTATGAAGCGTGGACTGCTGAAGTCCACTTGGCTTGTGGTATAGAATGCATTAAAAAAAGATTCCTACTTGTGATCCATTCGGACCTAGAGTTTAAAAAGCAGTCTTTACTACACCATCTGTCCCTATCCCCATAGCAGCCTTATGAAGTCAAAGGGGCCTGGATTATCTTTCTCAGTCCCCAGTGGCAGCAGGATGGGTCCCCAAACCTGCATTCACTTCCCACCTGGCCCAGATCACTATGAAAATTCTCATTCATTTGCTGCCAGGACCTAAGGGAAGCAGCATCTGCTCAAAACATAGTCTGGGATTTTACATTGTTTTATTTTGGGGAAGAGGAGAATCCTCCTATGCATGCTTGCTTTTGCTCTACTTTCAGACATTTTGTTTTAAAATAAAATCTTAGGCCTATGTTGGGTGAGAAATCAGGGAGCTCTCTGTGTAGCCGACTCTTGGTGGGATTTCTGATTGTGGTGGTTATTGTCTGTGGACATTGTACACACTGTTCCTGAGCCTGTGAGGCTGAGAGGCATAGTGAAATGAACATAGCCTTGAAGTTCATATATCTGCCTTCTATCCAAGCTCTGCTTTTCCTAGCCAGGTTAGATAAGTTATTTAACCTTTTAGAGCTTTGCCCTACGAAGATATTTTGAAGATCTACCTGATACCTAAGTTCTTTAAAAATGGCCAGTACCATTTACTGTCAGAATAATCAATCCAATCATTTAAAAATTTTTAATTGGCACATAGTAATTGTATATATTTATGGGGTACAGAATGATATTTGATACATAAAATGTGTAGTGATCAAATTAGGATAATTAGCATATTAACCACCTCAAACATTTATCATTTATCTGTGTTGGGAACATTCAAACTCCTCTCTGATAGTTACTTGAAAATATATAATAAATTATTGTTAACTATAATGGCCCTAAAGTGCTGTAGAGCACTAGATTTAGAAAGGGTAGGGGAGAGGGGGTATAGGGAGAGGTTGGTTAGAGAATATGAAATAGGATTTTCTGTTTTCTAAGCATAGGCCCCATTAATACTGGATGACTTTCATTTGTAACTTAAACATTTTGGGGATGGGGCTAACCTAAAGCTGTTCAATGTGCCAAACAATTTTGGGTCCTTGTTGAGCATGGACCCCCACTTATATCCAGTGTACCAGCCTGGAATATTGCTGCAGTACCAGTTAATGCTGGATCGTTATGTCTAGGATTCCTTGAGGGATGTGGGCTTGGGTTGCTATTTAATTCTACATAATGCCTCCTAAGTAATGCTAAGAAAATAATGTTTGCCTACAGCAGATACAAGTTATAAAGGTTTGCAGAAAGATGTCCACTGTTGCTTTTAGGAGGCCTTGGAGTTTGCTAGAAGTTAGATGTCACTTGTCCAGTTACTTAAAATTAGCCAAGAGATTATTTAGAATGCTCACAGAAATGTCAGGAATTTTGCTACATGCCATGTCATGAGGGAAATGAAAATCCAGTCTTTACTTTGACTCTCACTAGTGAAACTGTCTAATGGTAATTCCTCTGGGCAGGGCAGTAAATCACTTGGTCTGTTCCATACTAGGAAGGGCTGCAGATAATCTCCTTGCTCCCCGATGTCTCACTTACTCGATCTTTTTAATTCTGTTGGCTTGATATTGTGAGCAATTCTTAGAGATCCATTGCCCCTGGCCTACCTGTCAAATTTTGAAATCCTGCTTGGGCCTCTCAACCTCCTCATTCACAGCAAGCAACTGATTGGACCTAATCTTTTTGCCTGAATTAGATTCGGTTGAAGAACTAACATGCCCCGGAAACTGAATGCATAGTAAACATTGCTAACAGTAAGGTAGGTAACTTCTTGGCCCCTTGTTATTTTGTAGATGATTGCGGACTTTCAGAGAACCTCTTGCAGACTTTCAGAGAGCCTCATAATACCCTGGGACCAAAACAGGCCATCTGACTTCTATTTCTGCATGTCTTTGGATCTCTGTATCTCATCTTTGCCTGTTACTTCCCTTTTCTATGGGTCCTAAAGGGTGAATCTTTAGGGAACAGTATCTGTCAAGGCCTGTCAGATTCTGGACTCAGATTCTTATCTTTAAACTCTTTGTTTGGCTGAGGCGTCCTAAAGAAAATGTTTGTCTACTGTCTTTGCTGACCTCTAATTTACAGGGACTCTTCAGAAGGCCCTTAGTCTCTGACCTATCTCTACTCTTGAGAGCTGTGGAACACCCAGGGTAGTTTGAGAGGACCCACCACACCTGCCATTTCTTCTCAATGCCAGTCTCTGAATTACATTCTCTGCTAAAGCTGATCCTGCATTCTCTTGAATTTCCCACAGGGGGCAGGTGTACTTTTCGGCATTCGATATGTCCTTAGGCAAGGCTGTCCTAACACCATCCCGTCGAGACACACCTTTCTCTTCTTTCCAAATTCTCAGGCACCCAGACTCCACTAACGCTGCTCAAAGTGTAGGCCACAGACCCTGCTGTCTACAGAGAGATAACAATAGAAATTGAGAACATATATTTTGAAACTTTATAGCAATTTGCAAAATTTATTAATTTATTATTTGTTTACTGTCTTTATATACATGTAGGTACATATGCACATATATTTTATATATAATAAAAATGGGTTTGTGTTTTATATATTTACTTTCCTTTTTAGGTAATTAATATTTATTATAATTTACAAAGGGGTAGGCCAATAAAAAAGAAAAAAAAGTCATTTTCAGATAGTTTGGAAAGCATCTCTCTACTAGGTAGTGGCAAGCAATTAAAATACACCTAGCCTGGGCTTTCCAAACTGCAAGTTGTAGACCCCCTTAGTGAATCAATCACTAAATCAATTTATTGGGATTGGCCAGGATTTAAAAAATAAATAACATAGAAAAGAAGATATTAGAATCTATTGCACATGTTATTTGATATAATGTGATTACACATGTACTGAGTTGTGATGAAAAATTTATTTCTACACAAGCCATTGTCAAAATGGTTTGAAAGTTATTGCACCAAAACTGAGCTAATATTCTCAAGGGTATTAACGAATCTAAATTTATATTCAGATTTGCTAAATTCAAAGAAATTACTTTATGGATGTAACTGCAGGTACTTGAGCAAACAGTTGCAACTGCATTAATCAAGCGCGTAACACCCCTTCTAAGACACTCCATCTATGTCGTCTAATAGTTTGGACTATGCTGGAGGCCACTACTAGAATACTTCGTGCTCCATGCAGGCAGAGAGAATTTTTTAAAAATAAGTAGCCCATATTTGGTCCTGTATTCTACTTTTTGCATATGGATGTCTGATCTTCATCTCAAATTTATACAGACAAAATCAAAACTTAACTGCAATTCCAAACGTGCTCCTCTGGTTTTGAGCCTACCACCCACCAAGTTATTTTTCAGATTCCAGTCCTAGGGTTTGTTTCTGATTGTTCTCATTCTTATTCTCTTCACATCTTATCTGATGGCAAGTCTGTAGATCCCATGTCCACAATCTATGACGAATCTGATCATTTCTCCCATTTACCCTGACACCTCCCTGGTACTTGGACAACTATAGTAGCATTCTAACTGGCCTCCTCACTTCCTTTTTGATCTTCCTAATATCCATTCTCTACATAATGGCCAGAATAAGCTTTCAAAATATTCATCAGACAACTTTGCTCCCACTTAATATTCTTCATTGGTTTCACCTGATACTGAGAATAATGCCTATAATCTTTAAGTGATGCACAAAACTTTAGAAAGTCTTGTTTTTTTTTTCCTTGTTCCCCAAATGAATCTTATATGACTTTCCCCCATGGTCAGCACCCATGAGTCAAAATGAACTTACTTCTTTACAGTGAATATGCCAAGCTCATTTCTGCATTAGGACATTTGTACTTCTTTTTCCACTTACTTGGGAATATTCTTCATCCAGACCTCAGCTCAAAAATTACCTACTCAGACTATTTCTTGAGTATCCTATTTTTATATCATTTATAGATAATTACTCTCCAAAGGAAATTAAGCATGGAATGCCATTAAATTTTTCTGAATGTAGTCTCTCATCAAGAATCTTAGTTGTCACTGCAATGCCAATTTTGGTGTGATGTATTTGTTGCTCACTAAAAATTTCCTCTTTGAAGAGAAGACATTTGCTAGCAAGACAATGGAACCAGAAGAGCTTCCAATATGGGGTCCAGTTACAAGAAAATTAAACACAGGTAATCAGATAATTTCCCATCAGAACATGCTTGAATTTAAGCTGGTAGAGACGTGCAAAACTAGGGCTTACAGGGCTGCAGTAGTGGCTTAGTGTCTAGAGGTCTCAAGGTGTAGTAGGTAAGAGGACAGACTCTGGAGTCAGGGCTTTCAGGTGCCAATTTTGGATTTACCGCTGACTAGATGGGGGAGCTTGCGTAAGGCACAGCCTGACTGTGCCTCTATATTCTCATATGTAGAATGAGGATGTGATTGTACCCATCTCATAGAGTTATCGTGTGGATTCAATCAGTTAATATACAAAGTATTCAGAATGGCACCTGGTATTAGTCAGCTAATATTACAGGGCACAGATCCTACCATAGAAAAGTATAAACATGAACCCAAATGTTTGATGTTGTTTTTAGAATACTCATAGAATAGATTCACTTCTCATTCACACACCAACATCTGCACACTAAAAAGAGGAGAGGAAAATAAAGGCCTTTGGGGAAGGCAGAAAGAGCTATAGGCAGAACAGACATGGGTCAGAGAAAAGAGGGGTGACGATTATAGAATTAAAAGATTATGAAGTCTTCAAATACTGATGGTTCAGGTCAAAAAGGGCACAGTCTTGAAGAAGCTCCTAGTGGTCAAATTTGGGACAATTTGAGCACCAAAAAGAATAATGGTGATATAGTACACATTTAATTTGAAACCAAAAGTCCACAATGGTGAGGGGATGAGAGGGGAGGGGAGAGGGAAACTGAGGGGGAAGGGAGGGAGAGTTAGAAAACATGAGAGGGAGAGGCAGAGATTTTTTCCTTACACATGAATGCCAGCTAAATAAAAAAGAAGGGATTATAGAAAAGCAATTTTGCAGCCCTCAGTGTAATAACTGATTTTTGCAAGGATCATCAATGGATACTAGAAACCATTGGTTAAAACATTGTAAGATAAACGGAATATTCTCATGCCTCTATGTATCATTCCACAGATTACTTCTTACTCCCAAAATAAAGATCTAGCTCTCAACATCTTAACTAAGTTCTCAAAGTTAGTATCAACAATAATGATGATATTATGTTATATTCATTTTTATCACCTACGTAGTAAAACTCTATGTAATATTTTCACTCCAAAAACATTTATCCTGTAGGTAACAAGAAGAAATCAAAAATTTCAGAATGTGGTCAACTGTACCAAACAAATGGCATGAACTTAAAAGTTACACACACACACACACACACGCACACACACACACACAACACAACAGTATTTAAACAAAGTGTGAGGAGTTGAATATTCTAGACTAAGAAGATCAAACTATCAAATGCAGGGTATAAAACTTAATTAGTTCCCAAATTAAAAAAAAAAAGTATGAAAGTATGAAAGCCGTGCTTATTTAAGAGAATGCTCCTGTTCTTCAGAGATGCCTCCTGAAGTACTTAGGGGTACAGTGCGATGATGTCTGTAATTTCCATTTTAAAGGTTCAGGAAAAATGTATGTACAGTAGGTGTCTATGTATGTGTATGATAAAGCACGTATTACAAAAACTGTTTAAAATTGATGGAACTACATGATGCATATATAGGTATCACTGTGCTGGTCTTTCATATTTGCTGTATGCTTGAAAAACACTTTAAATCAAAACAAAAATGTGACCAAAGAAAAAAATAAGTAGCGTCTTACCTGTTGCATTCTGTGCTCCTGCCAGCCTGGCCCTTATTAAACCATGTCTCTCTTTGAGGCGAAGAATCCGAACTTTTGGAAACTGAGACATGTATTTATCCAAATTATCTTTTAGGTAGTCTACATCAGAGTAAAGGTAAACCAGTAAATACTTGAATTAACTAGGTCTGAATAGTATCAGAAGTGCCTCCCCGAAGTCAAATGTTGAAAACTATGACATTACTGTCATCACTAAAATTTATTCCTTGGGTCATAATTTTATTTTCTGATGTCATTTTCTTGGAAGGATTCTGTCTCGGTTCAATATTCTAAGCTGTCTGATTTTTCAAACCCCAAATCTTGTTTTCAGTGTTGCAGGGTGATACAGTGGAGGGCTCACCTTTTCTGAGTATTTGTCAAGGCAGGGGCAGATTTGCCTTAAAACAAATATAGCTCAGGCTTTTGCACAACTCTGCCTCCACTCTCAGCACCACCTCTTGCAAAAGCTCCTTCCACGACCCAAGAAAGAGGCTAAACAATGTGTGCAAATAAGATGCTTTCATTTCTCTTTCTTTTCTTTTCTTTTTTTTTTTTTTTTTTTTTTTTTTTTTTTTGCCATTGCTGTTAACTTTTTTTTTTTTGAGGCG
>NW_016107325.1:1647930-1679974 GCF_001604975.1 Cebus imitator | reverse complement strand
AACCTCCATCTCCCCAGTTCAAGCAAGTCTTCTGCCTCAGCCTCCTGAGTAGTTGGGATTACAGGCATGTGCCACCACGCCTGGCTAATTTTGTATTTTTAGTAGAGGTGGAGTTTCTCCATGTTGGTCAGGCTGGTCTTGAACTCCTGACCTCAGGTGATCCGCATGCCTTGTCCTCGCAAAGCACTGGGATTACAGCCATGAGCCACTGTACCAGGCTGACCCTTTCATTTTCTGCTCTGACATCACCTTCCATCCTACCTTTTCTCTCTTATAAGCTGGACATGGAGGGATCCAGCTAAAGAAACACTTTTCTGTGGGTTTTATGAGCTATGTTTGTGTGACCTTCAGTCACTTCTGTGTGTAATTAAGGTAATAACAGCTATCTTAGGTAGAAATGGCTTCCAGAAAATTTTGTAATAAAGTTTTTCTTAGACAGGACCCTGAAAACTGAATAAGCTTCAGGTCCCACAGAATCTGGGCCTGCCCCTCCTAAAGGGACTCTTACCTACTTACTAAGTGGGTACTATTCCTGTTTAGCTTTCAAGTTCACTCACGTTTCAGCCAGTTTTTTTCTGTCATCCCACAGCTTCTTGAGCCCAGTGTGATTATGGTAGAAACTCTGAAGCTAAAGAAACTTCCCATGTTTCAAGGCTAAGCTGTTCTATTAGCATTGCCAAGTCTTTACTATTTTCTAAACTTTTCTGAAAAATGGGTTCAGTTTTGGGAATTTGTAATGTGGCTGTCAGACCACCTACATATACAAATTATTTGACAACCCAAAGAGTGAGATTCTTCACTGTAATAAACAAAAACAAACATAAAAGATGGTGGATTCTGCTATTGAACTTTGTTGGAATCACCTCGTCTCTCTTGTCCTATTGGCAGTTTGTCTTCTTAACACTTAACTGACATATCTTATACCTTGCTCTCAAGGAAGATGCCATAAGACCTCCATTTCTTTGCCTTCCATAGAGTCTAACTCTAACTCTAGTTATTACTGGTAGGCAAGGCTTCCCTTTAATTGTGATTCGATTAAAGGGGATTTGTGCAATTGTAGAGAACATCTAAACTCCGATACTTCAAAGCGCTCATCTCCAAGGAGCTGTAGTTAGAAAATCATTCCAACATGGTAGGAGAGTTACAACGAGACAACTAACTGAACAGAGCTCCAGATGACTTTTAATAATCATAAGTGCTTAGACTTATGTCTATAAGCACCACATAAAATAGTGCATTTGTACAATGTTTATGCTTCATCAAATTATCCTATACTTTTGCCATCCAAATTGCTACCAAACTTTGCTTCTGCCAAACTTTGACATTTCAAGAGACAGCCTGAGTGGTTTTCTTACCTTTGGTGCTGAAGTCATCTACCAGCAGAATCTCCTTGATGAGGTGTGGAGGAGAGCGATTGAGGACGCTGTGAACAGATCTCAAGAGAGTGGACCACACTTCATCTACAAAGCACATGATGACACTGGTGGTTGGGAGGTTATTGTGAACTAGCTGCTCTGTACACCTGGGCCAGAACATAAGCAGAGCACAAGAGATCTGCTAAGGAGATCCACAAGATGGTTTTAAAAAGTCATAGAGTGTGATAGTGTGCATATACACACACTCAATCTGTCACCGATTTCTCTGGTCTATCATCTATTTATATGTACCAAAGATGATTTTATTATTTATCATGTGCCTTTTCTCAGGGAAGGGTACATACAAAATAAAAAAGCAAAAGAATAACTCGTAACAGTGGTTGTTGTAAAAGGACTACTGATGCAAGACATGAGAATGTCCCATGGAGGCATCACACTTCAGTGGAAAGGACATGGGCTTTGTAGGTGGTTAGGCTCTATTTTGAATCTCATGGCCAATATTTCTCAGGGTCTAACCATTAATGCCTGCTTTAACTTCTCTGTGCCTCAGCTTCCTCATCTACAGAATGAGGTAATAAATGGTTTTTATTTAATAGAGTTTTGTAGCCTAGTAATACTGTACATACCAAGCCTTGCAGGGTTCCTGGCACAGGAATTTATGAAATCGTAGTTATTGTTATTATTACTAGATTATATTATTACTAGAATACTAGAAGAGAGCATTCTGACTTATTTCATGTTTCCAAGTAGTTTATGATTGCCCTTACAACTGGCCATCTGCCAAAGTGCCACAGGATCTATTCTTTCTCCCATTCTGCTTGTGAATGTATTTATGGCATAATATATATGTGCCAAATAATTAAACTCTTTTCAGTCTCCCTGTCTGGGGTTCCCTTGCTAAGACTACTACAGAATAGCCACAGTTGAATAAACATTTAGCTGGCATAGGAATGCAATCCAAGATACAGTGGGAGTTGGTATTCAGGTGGGTTGCAACTGGCCTGGGTTTTTCCCATGCCCTGTGGAATACACTGCCTCACTGCTGGCATTCTTTCACCTCCTGCCTGTGACACTCTTCATAGGGAGTGCCCAGTGGTACCTCACAAAGCATATTTGCCAACTCTCTAACACAGCCACTGTCAGTAATGTGATCATTGATGATGATCATAAATATTATAAGCATTCTATATTATTTCAATGTAGACCTCAAATTACCAGCATCTCTTTCCCTTTCTATTGGTGACTAATCAAAATCATAGTAAGACTCATCCATAATTCTACTGTTAATAAATGGCAGAGCTGGGACTTGAACCCTGATCTAGTCTGGCTCCAAAAGTAACCATTAAGGAAGCCTTAGATTCACAAGAATAGAAGCAGCTGGCAGTAGATGTGGCACTTTGTGAGAGTTGGCACTTCTGCCAAATAACATGGTTACATTTTACTTATTCCATAAATAAAAAATAGGTAAGAGCAAAAACCATAGTAAAGCAAATCGCATTTGCATGGCACTCTAGTGTTGCCAAAGTGCTATTCTGTACATGATTGAATTCAGTCTTCATACCAACTGCTTGAGATACGTATTATTATACACTTCTTCAAATAGAGCAAACTAATCTTGGGAAGTTAAATGACTTACCCACATCATCCACCTAGACAGGATATATAAGGAAATGTGAACAAACATTGTTTTCACTTCACTGCTGGTTTTTCTGTAGGAGAATGGGTTTTGGAATTAGATATATATGTGCTCAAATATAAGTTTTTCTAATTATTTAGTTGGAACAGTTTTACTACTTTGATCGTCAATTTGCCAACTACAAAACAGAAATTAAACATCTACCTGTAAGATTACATTTAAATATTGTATAAAACTCATCTAATATATATCTGACACATAGCAAGTACTGAAGAAATGGTAGGCAAATCCAGTTATGCTTCCTAATTTCAATGGCTTCCTAAATTGTTATCATAATAATTGACAGAACCTTAGAAAAACATAAATATCCAATACTCAGCCCCAGAAAATCAATTTACAAGGTTTGCAGAGGGCCTGAGAATCCATTTCTTAAAAAAACAAACAAATAAAACAAAACACAAAGAAACCAACCAACGAACGAAAGAATGACTCATAAATCATTGGTGAATTTAAGAACTTGAGCTCTAAGTTAATTTATTCTTATTATTTGAGGCTAATATTAAAAAAATAAATTGAGGGCTGATAGGAGCATGTCCTAAATGTTCAAGTGACATAGAATTAAAATAGCATATTTTGATTAGGTATCTTGATGTAGTGATTAGGTATCTAATGCTAACTTAAACAGCAGACTGTGTAAACTTATATTAGTCTACACAAAGGACCCATGCATTGGCATTTCTGAATAATATGATAAGATGTTCCTGTCTTCACTTAAGAGCTTTATCAGTTTCCTTTGGCTGCCATAACAAATTCCTGAAAATTCTGCTTAACAGTTTCTTCCTCAATTTATCTCTTTTCTCTCACATTTTTACTCTAAACAGAAAGAAGATACCAGGCCGCACCCTCAACATTTTGCTTGGTACTCTCCTCAGCTAAACATTCGAGTTCATCATTGGCAAGGCCTGCTAATTTTCACCTGACTCTAGGATACAATTAAGCCAAGCTTGCTGCCACTATGTAACATGGGTCATCTTTCCTCCATTTCTCAGTCATGCGCTTTGTATTTCCTTCTGAACCTACACCGGAAGTACTTACAATGCTCATGTTTTTGCCAACATCTGCTCAAAACAGCGTATGTATTTTCAAAGAGGATTGATACAAGCTTTCTCCACTGTGCCCTCACTTCCTTCTGATCCCTCACCGACAGCATCCTTGATATCCATATTTCTACCAATAGCATCTTCAGGACATTCTAAGCTTTTTCTATGATGCTTCTCAGAATTTGTCCAGCCTCTACCCAGTAGCTAATTCCTTGGTGTATTAGGCCATTTTTGTGTTGCTACGAAGAAATCCATCTGGCCGTGTGCCTGTAATCCCAGCACTTTGGGAGGACAAAGTGGGTGGATCACCTGAGGTCAGGAGTTCAAGACCTGCCTGATCAACATGATGAAACTCTATTTCTACTAAAAATACAAAAATTAGCTGGGTGTGGTGGCAGGCACCTATAATCCCAGGTACTTGGGAGGCTGAAGCAGGTAGAATCACTTAAACTTGGAGGTGGAGGTTGTAGTGAGCTGAGATTGCCCCACTGCATTCCAGCCTGGATAACAGAGTGAGACTCCATCTCAAAAACGAAATAAAGAAAGAGAGAGAGAGAGAGAGAAAGAAAGAAAGAAAGAAAGAAAGAAAGAAAGAAAGAAAGAAAGAAAGAAAAAAAAAATTCTTGAGACTGGCTAATTTATAAAGAAAAGAGATTTAATTGGCTCCCGGTTCTTCAGGCTGCACAGGAAGCATGGCACTGGTATCTGCTCAGCTCCTGAGAGGCCTCAGGGAGCTTTTACCCATGGCAGAAGACACAGTGGGATCAGGCATGTCACGTGACAGAGCACGCAAGAGAGACAATAAGGTGAGGTCCCAGACCTCTTTAAACAACAAATTTTAGGTGAATCAAATACTTGGTTTTAGAACAGAATTCAAACACCAAGATGTCAGCAGGGCATCCCTCCCTCCAGAGGCTCCAGTGGAGATTCTGTTCCTTGCCTCTTCCAGCTTCTGCTGGCAATCCTTGCTTGTTGAGCCACTCGAATCTCTCTCTCTGCCTTCATGTCACTTACGCAAACTTACTGAGGGAGACCTCACTCATCACCAAGGGGATGACACTAATTCGTTCATTAAGGAACTGCCTCCGTGATCCAATATCTCCCACCAAGTCTCACCTCCAACATTGGAGGTCACATTTCAACATGAGATTTGAAGGGGACAAACATCCATACCATATCACTTGGCTATTCCTTTGATGATACTTCCGTATTTTTAGGTATTTGTTATAGCAGCACCTCACTTCCTGATACCAAAATCTATATTAATTTCTTCTGACTGCCATGACAAATCACCACAAACTTGGTAACATATTCTGTCACATTTCTGGGGGCCAGAATTCTAAAACCAAGATGTCAACAGGGGCTCCCTCCCTCCAGAGGCTCCAGCAGAGATTCTGTTCCTTGCCCCTTACAGCTTCTGCTGGCAATCCTTGCTTGTTGCAACCCTTGAATCTCTCTCTCTCTCTATGTTAACATCACTTTCTCCTCTGTGTCTCTCTGGGTGAAAACTCTGCCTGACTTTGTTTTATACAGATACATGTGATTTAGGGCATTTGGGGCCTATCTGGGTAATTCAGGGTAAATATCTCCTCTCAAGATCCTTCATCACATCTTTTCCTCAGAAGGTAATATTCACTCTTTTGTCAGGTTAGGTAATAGTCACAGGTTCTGAGAGTTAGGAAGTAAATATAGTTTTGGAGGACCATGTCTTTTTGCCTGCCACAAGAGCTTAATGAGTTAAAGCAAGAAATATGTTGTTTTTGTGAAAAAAATTTAAAATGGCTTCCCTACCCCTCAACAAAAGGTAGTCTTATTTTGAATTTATGGAATTGTTAGTCATATTGTTTTTTCCCCTATATTTGAAGCTTCTTTGAAGTTTTAGGAATTTGCACATTGAAGTCCATGAAAGTGTTAATTGGTGATACCAAATTATGAACTATAATATTGAAGCTCAATTTTAGAAAAGAAAGATTATTAGAAAAAAGAAGAAAGAATATACATTGAGGGATTTCCAAGAAGCGCATAAAAATCAGTTTATTTGGTTGCATAATTACCAACAATTCCAACAATTAAAGGACAGTTTTGGAACTGGACAAACTTTAAACTCTGAAATGTTTTTCATAAGGCAAAACAGGAAACATCTCCAAAATAAGACTTTAATTTTCAGAATCTCTTGTGGCAAACATTAAAGACCAGAGTGATGAGACCGAAGTTTCCCAATGAGGGAATGGGAGGGACTAGAGTACAATGAACTACGAAGTAAAAGGTAATGAGACACCATTTCATACCGGTTGGCATGGCAATTATTAAAAAGTCAAAAATCAACAGATGCTGGCAAGGCTGTGGAGACAAGAGAATGCTTATACATTTCCATACTGTTGGTAGGAATGTAGTTCCTACCAATTAGTTTAGCCACTGTAGAAAGCAGTTTGGAGATATCTCAAAGAACTTAACACAGAACTACCATTTGAGCAAGCACTCTAATTACTCAGTATATATCCAAATGAAAATAAATCACTCTATCAAAATGATTCAGGACTATTCAAAATAGCAAAGACATGTAATCAACCTATGTGTCCCTGAATGGTGAATTGGATAAAGAAATTGTGATACATATATACCATGGAATCCTATGAAGCCAAAAGAAAAAAAAATGAATAAAATCATGTCAATAAAATATGTATATATATAAAAAAAGAAAGAGGAGTATAAAACTTTCCAAAATGTCTTAATTAAAGCTCAACAGACAAACTCAGAGGGCAGATATGGAGGAATTAGAAGAGCATAATTCAGTCAACCTCAAGGAGAATGAATACTTTGGCTTCAAAGAAGCCAGCTCAAAAAAATCTACCTGATTTCTGAGAACAAGGTGCCCATCCACTGTCTATGCTGGGCAAATCTGTGTGATTTAGAAGGACAGAGTTTGGGTGGGGGTGGAGGGTTAATTGATGACGCCTTTATCAAGTCTGAACAAAATGAAACAAACAAAGAAAATCAGTCAATCAGGGCAAAACAGAAGCTTTTCAAGTGGAGTCTGCAATCTGTTTTGGAGACTGACTTTGCCATTAGGATGTTACACAATGTGGTGACATAACCAATTTTTTCCTCTCCAGCTGTTTGTTATTGTTTATACGCCATCTTTGTGTTAGATATAAAATTACCTGACAAGGTAAGATGAAATTATGTTATCTTCCTAATAAACGTATAATAGCCAAACAAAACCAAAAACAAACAAACAAAACACGTCCTTAGCAGCAACATGAATGCAGCTGGAGGACATTATCCTTAGCAAATTAACACAGGACCACATGTTCTCACTCATAAGTGGGAACTAAGCACTGGGTAATCCTGGACATAAAGATGGCAACAGTAGACATTGGGGACTACTAGAGAAGGTAAGGAAGTGGGGGAAGTGTTGAAAAATTAACTGTCGGGTGCTATGCTCAGTACCTGGGTGACAGGATCATTTGTATCCTAAACCTCAGCAGCAT
Source organism: Cebus imitator (assembly GCF_001604975.1). Lineage (NCBI taxonomy): Eukaryota > Metazoa > Chordata > Mammalia > Primates > Cebidae > Cebus > Cebus imitator. The sequence goes on along the minus strand of NW_016107325.1, from coordinate 1,672,371 downwards.
GCAATATACGCATGTAACAAACCTGCACATGTACCTCCAAATCTAAAATGTTGAAATTATTTTTAAAAAGGAGTGAAAAGTAAATAAGAAAAAAGAAAAGGATAGTATCCTGCAGACAATTTTGGGAGAAAACCTAGAAAAGAAAGAAATACAAGAGTAGATAGGTGGGGTACAAGGAAAATTTGTTATCTGTGTTCTCTCTTCCTCTCCTGAGTAGAAATGGAGACAATCATATTTATGAGCATCAGAGGAGGTACAGATGGAGTGGAGAGTTGAAAAAAAAAATCAGTGATTGATAGGATTATCGATGAAGCAAGGTCTCCTTATGCTAAGCTACCTTACGGTGGCAGTTGACACAATTGACAAGTCTAGCTTCCTTCAGCCACTCTCCATTTTTAAAATTTTTGTCCCATGAGACACTACACTCTCCTAGTTTTCACCCATCACTCACTGGCTATTCACCTTCAGTTTTTGTCTCTTCTTTCCTCTCCTCTTAAGAAACACAAAATTCTCAAAGCTGGGTCTCGGGCTTTGTTTTCTTCTATGTATGGTATGATTGTACGACCCCATCCATGCCCACAGTTTTAAGTGTGATAATATCTTCCTGGTTTCTATCCAGGTCAGATTTCTCATCTGAATTCTGGACTTACATCATATCCAAACAACTTCTGAACATCTCCTCTGCATGTCTCACAGGCATCTTATTCCTAATGTGTCTGAAACAGAAACCTTGACTTCACCCCACTCAACCCAGGCAGCTCCTGTGCGTTTCCAATAATAATGGCATCACCACCCACCTTGCTGCAGAAATACGGATGCTCTTCTAGACTTCACCCTCTTCCTGACCATAAATACAACCAATCCATCAACTTCTATCCTGTGTATTGCCAACAGACATCTCAACTCTAACATCTTTATACCTCCACAGTTGCTTCCCCTAGCTCTTGAGCATCCACCCTCTTGCTCCAGGATTATTGCTGGAGTCTCCTAATGGGAGACTCCATGTTTGCCACATCACCACCACTCTTCCTGTTTAAAATGCTTCAGTCAATTTCTATGGGACAAAGTGAAAAGGAAAAAAATCCAAATTCTTTAGTTTATAGGACCCCTGCTCACCTTTCCAACTACCTGCCATTCCATACTCAACCTTGGCCTTCTTTCAGTTCCTTGAAGAATGCTCCAGCTTTTGTTATTGCTTAACATCTAGTATTTTTGCTACCATTCCCATGTCTTCATGGCTGGCTGCTTCTGTTCATCGAGGTCCTAGTTTAAATATTCCCTTCGCAGAGATGGCTTCTCTGACTACCCTTTCAAAATTAAGCCATTCTTTTATTATTCCCCTATTGTGGTCACCTGTGTTTCTGTCATAGAATTTTATCAATTTTATTTCCTTATCTTCGGCATCTAAAATTTTCTGAGGCCAGGACAAATCTGCCTTGCTTATTACAGTGCCACAAACTTCCAGCATAGTTATGTATAATAAATAATTGCTAAGTATGTATTGACTGCATGGGTGGAAGGATGGGGATGAGACAGAGCCTAAATTTAAAGCTTAAATAAAGAGATATTTCCCTTTGAGGTAGAAAGTACGAAGAGGTGGTAACATATACAGTTACATTTATGCACATGGGATGAGTTGTTGAAAATATTCGTAGCTCATAGTGGAGGAAAGGTTATCTGTTGATGTATTAGGTTAGAGGACTTCAGGAGAATGGAGAATATTTTGGACAGATACTATGGGCAATGGGAGAGAGTGCTAGCCAGTTAGCTTGGATTTCAGGGGGGCAGTGGGCGCTTTCCTGAAACTGGAGATGCCAAAATTTTATGAAACTTCAATATCTGATTTGCTCCAGCAGTGCCTGCCAGCCTGAGTGTAAGAGGAGATAAAGCAAATTGCTGGATTTACATGAGTTTAAGAAACATCAGAGCAGATGAGGTAGAAACAGAATGGGTAGTGGTGAGGGGACTGGTGTAAGGTGGTTGAATGTTCCAGCATGGGCTCTGGGTCACAGAAAGAAGGAATAAAGTTAAGAGGAGTTTAATAGCCTGAGTCAAAGGAGCGGGGGTGTAGAGAAGAAAATGATAGCTACTGCCTATGACTTCCTCATCTGTAATTTTATAATATAAATTAATGAGAAATGCACATTTCACACTTAATTTTTTTTAGCAGTATTTGGTGCTGAAAAAAATCAAATCAGTTCTAAAAAGAAAGGATCAATTGCACAAATTCTGCAAAAAACAATAAACCTGAAAGTTGCTTTATTGTTAAAATTTGATTGGCTTTAGAAATATCCAGAGACAAAGGGAATCATATCAGAAAGAGTTAACTAAGTTAGGCTCACACAAATGACTCTTCTATATTTTAAATTAGTAGAGTTTTTGTTTTTTTTAGAAGGAAGTTCTAAAAAGTGCTAGACAGTCTGAAATTGGAGGTAAGAAAAATTCACAGAAATTTGAGAGATTTGGGGAAGGGACCTTTAATCACCAAATAGCTAATTCTCCATTTCCCCAATTGTGTCATGGTGCCTTAGTACCCTATGTGGGTAGATCCACAAGGATTCCACTAGATGCTAATACCCCAGAAAATAAGTAGCACCTTTCTAGTTATTGACAAATATATAGCTTAGATGAATTTAAAAAGTTACAATGAAGAGGCTGGGCAAGGTGGCTCACACCTATAATCCCAGCACTTTGGGAGGATGAGGCAGGCTGATCACAAGGTCGGGGCTTCAAGACCAGCCTGGCCAATATAGTGAAACCCTGTCTCTACTAAAAATACAAAAATTAGCTTGGCATGGTGGCAGGCACCTGTAGTCCCAGCTACTTGGGAGGCTGAGGCAGGAAAATTGCTTGAACCCATGAAGTGGAGGTTGCAGTGAACCGAGATCGTGCTACTGCACTCCAGCCTGGGTGACAGAGAGAGAATTACAATGAAGAATATTCTGTGGAGATTATATGGTACAGATCATATTAGTGCCTGGTAAAAGCAATATTACAGGATGGGAAACAGGGATCCAGGAAGAGATGCCAGAGATTACCTACACACAGTTTCAGGGCGTGCCTTGGTTTGGGGTGACTGACATGTCAGGGCACTCTCATATTTACAGAGGCCTGTTCTCCTGCATTACTAAACAGATTAAACATGTTTCTGGGTATCTAGAAAAACTAGTGTGCTTGCTTTGTTCAAAGGAACAGTGGGTCACCCCAGAAAAGCTTTCAGCATTTCAAACTCTCATACCAGTCTTCATACTGGAAGAAAAGTTACTTGCTAATGTAATAGGGTAGAAGCTTAAGGAGAATGGAGAATATTCTGGACAGAACATATATCATCTAGTTTTCATAGGTTGTAAAAACTATTTCAAGTTATCCTACACCAACCTAATTCAAGCAAATTTCCTTTATTCCAATTTTTCCTTGATTTCTGCCTATATCGTGGGAGGAGGAGTTGCTGCAAACTCTAATTTGAATGCCAGATATTTCTAGGTTTGTAAACTTTTCTTGAGGCTAATAAATCACATTTACATTCTGTATGCCTATTTATTACACAAATTAGGTATTTAGGGTCTACTGGTCCCGTGCTATACTTAAAAATTAATCCAATCTGTTTTGTGGAGGGAATCAAGGCTTAGATTACTGTAGTCAATCCAAGTTCCACAAACAAATGGGGCCTCTACTGTGCAGAGTTTCACTATCCTGCACTTAGCTGATATACTACTGTGGAAGGCAGAAAGACCTTGGACTTGAGAAAGATGACTAGCACTAAGTTTTTAGTTCATTCTAGTATTTGTTGGCCTTCTGACCATGGGCGAGTCACTTAGGACCCCAGAACCTTCGTTTCCTCACTCTTACAATGAATATTACAATGCCTTCATCACAGAATGGTGGTGCAGATTTGATGAGATAATGGATGTAAAAATACTTTGTAAGCTTCATGCTGAAAAAGTCACGTGAGAACCTACAATTACCCACAATGCAAATACACCCATTTTGATGGAGCACACTGCCCTTTTCTGAGGCAGTCCTTTAATCTGAATCTATCAAGTGCTCAATCATTTATCAAGAAGCCCAGAAAGTGATGCATCCCGCTCTCCTGACTTCTATGTGCTGAATGCTGAACCACTAACTTGATTTGAAAGTAGGCTATCAAATAGAGAAGGTTTTAAATCAGAAGATTGAGGGAATGATAACATTCTCTCATTTCTATGAATTTTTCATTTTATTCCAAGACAGTCAAGATGTACTATGTGGGTCAGGTCTCAGGCTTCACAGGTTTGAACAGAAGGTCAAGGAGAATATTTTCATAACTTCTATTTGCAATTCAACTACTGCCTTGTTGCGAGCCTTCAGGGGCCTTCATTCCCGAAGCACTGGTATCTCAGGAACATCAGGAGGAGAATTGAGCACACAGCTAAAGAGCTCTGCCTGGAATTTTATTCTTTTCTCCTAGACCTTAAAATTGTTGGGGTCGCTTTCCCTCTCACTGATAAGAAGGTACGGCGATATAAAAATTGTACTTTCATGTCTTGTTCTTTCTAGAGCAGACTATCCATGACATTCAGTCAGAATCACCTGGCTACCGATTCAGAAAATTTAAGTCACACTCGTCACTTCTACTCCAAAGTCCTTAGCCAGCTGCCACTGTGGTTGCCTTGGTAAACGTAGATTCATCAAAGTGACAGGACCCAGACTTAGAAATATAAGCCACCGGTATCAACATTCACTACTTCAATAATAGTCTATTTTGAGCAGGAAGCTGTCACAGTGAAATTGGGATGGCAGGGAGAAGAGGAGGAGGTGGTGGGATATGGCAGAAATAATGCTAGGTGGGGATGCTCTGTCTCTCCTGCTGTGTATGACCTTGGGCAAGTTATTTTTCACCTGGAACCTTATCTGTAACATAAAGGACTGGGTTAGATTGCTTTCAAATCTTCACCTAGTATTAACATTCTGTGGTTTTCTATGTAACTTTAACTGCATTTGCCTGTAAGTGCTTTCCTTTGGGTCATAAGACCCCTGAGAAAAGGCAAATTAATGGTTATTTCTATGGTTTTAAATCCTTTGATGGTTTCTCACTGGCCCTTAGAAGAACCTGAACAAGGTCCTGAGTGATCTGGACTCTACTTACATCTGTGACCTCATTTACATCCTCATTGCTCTCCTGCAACCCATGTTGGAGTTCCTTCCGTTTCTCAATGAATCATTCTTTTTACTGCTTTCCCCATTTCCCTGACTCTGTACTCTTTCAGGTTACAGCTCAAACATTTCTGTTCCCTCTCAGACCAAGTTTAGCCTTTTATCTCTTTCCCCAGTAGTCCCCTGTGTTTCTGCATCACATTTTGCTGTACATGCCTTGAAGTCAACGACCATGCTCTTATGCCATAGTGCATAGTAGCAGCCCAGGGAGATTTGTTCACTGTAGGGCTATGGTTATGTCCCAGTTGTAAAGAATCACCTTTGCTTAATGCTGTATAGGAAATGGTTTCCTGTAATTTTTTTCTCTGACTAGGTACATGTCACGCAAACTTAATTCCCCTCATGCACCTCTTACCCATGTATAAGGAAGAGAGGTGTTTTAATTTCTGCCAAAGTCATATGACTACAAGGAAACAAAGGAAGGACGAGCTGTCCTGTGTGGAAAGAACAGTAGAATTAAAAATTGGGATTAGCTTGCTTGACAGTGGATAAATCATTTATTCTTTTACAGCCTCACTTTTTTTCAACTGTAAAATATATGAGGGCTAATATCTCATCGTGTTATTGTGAGGATTGCTTGGAATACAAACACACACACACATACACACATAAGTGTACATGCATACATGTATGCATACCCAAACATCACTGACTGGAACAAAACTAAGCACTTTTTTTAAAAGTGTGAAGCTGAGCAAGGGAGGGATTCCCCTTTATGCAGAGGACCTTGGCAAGCCAAGGAGAGGTGCAGGTGATGATGATCCCTACATGGGGAGAGTGGCGGGGGTAGAGAGAGAGCCAGTCTGGTGCAGTGGAATTATTACTGAGTGAGAAAGAATCAGAAAACTAAAGGTCGAGTCGCAACATTGGCACTTGTGAGCTGTGATCCCTTGGGCAAGTTACTTTACCATGTGCTCTCTTTTTCCCCTGCATCTGTTAATAAAGAGATGTAACACTTTACTAATCTGGCGTGGCCATAAGGATCAGATGAGATAATGTTCATGAAGGATGAAAGGTCTCAACTGCCTAGCATGGTGCACTGCTCCTGATTGATAGGCAGTGAGAAAGTATCACATGCAATGAAACGAACTGCCGCTGTCTGAAATATCCACTATTATCTGAAACCCAGTTTCCTCTGTAAGTCTCAGTTTTTCTTTTCTTTTCTTTCTTTTATTTATTTTTTTTTTGAGAAAGGTTCTCACTCTGTCACCCAGGCTGGAGTGCAGTGGTACAATCTTTGCTCACTGCAGCCTCTGCCTTCTGGGTGCAAGCAATTCTACTGCCTCAGCCTCCCAAGTAGCTGGGACTATAAGTGCGTGCCACCATGCCCAACTAATTTTGTATTTTTAGTAGAGATGGGGTTCCACCATGTTGGCCAGGATGGTCTCGATTACCTGACCTCATGATCCGCCCACCTAGGCCTCCCAAAGTGCTGGGATTACAGGCTTGAGCCACCACATGCAGCCAAATCTCAGTTTTTCTATAGGTAAAGCTGGGATGATGGTAGTATCTACCTTCAGGAATTGTTTTAAGGATTAAAACAATTGAGAAGGCAAGTAGTGAAGGCCTTTGTAAGCACTGTTTCTTCCTATTGCTGCTTCTCACACGTGTCCACATTATCAACATTTTAGAAGCAAGGCCAACTGAGAAGGTACTTGAGTTTGGAGTAATATAGCTGTTTTTCCAGGAGACTCTAAAAAGCTCCTTTCATTTAGAAAGCAAACAGTAAAATATAGCTTCTGAATATTGCTATTTTCCCTGAATTTTCTGAACCTTGAGCAAAAGAAGTTGTTTCTCTCTTGAGAGGCTCTGTCCTGATTGGATCAGCTAGAAAAGCCCAACAGGAAGTTATTTTCGGGGCAAAGAGTACCAGGGCAATATTACAGCAACAGTTTGATACATTATGCTGATGGTTAAATTGGGCCTTGGGTTCGGTGTGTGAAAACGTATACTTCTTTCAAATGCCTGCATTTACTAACTGCTCTCTCCCAGGGGTGTTTCTTTCACAGTATTTAGGAGGAAAAGTCAGGAATTTGCTTTAACATTTCTCAGTTTTGTATTAATTAGGGACTGTTTAGCTGTTTTCTTCTCTTTGAACTAGTAGCAAAATTGTGCTTTACATTCTTCTCCTCTGATATTTGTTGTCTTTGTTATTCTTTTTGTTATGAAGACAGTGGGATAAATACAAGTATTGAAAGGCCCAGTCATCATCCTTTAGCCATATTTAACCTTCAGTATGTTGCAGTCTAGTCTGAACTCTTTTAACAAATTTTCCTTTTAATCTCAGAGCTCTCCTACATGACTTTTGAGTGAAATAGCACGCTGGGCCCTAACATACACACACATATATGCTCACAAGTACACGCACGTGCACACACAAATGAACACATACACACTATTCAAAAGGCACCACTGCATTGCCTTCACTCATAGAGGTAAAAGCAGGAAGTAAATCCTTTCGAATTTTTCTTGTGAGGGGTTCTTTTTTCTGCCTCCAATTAGCTTCCCGAGGAGATCTCACAGCTCCTCCAATCAATTTTAATTAATATTCTCCAATTACTATTAGTCACAAAGCCATGTCCATTTCATCAATTAAGATTTGTGTCCCATGTAAAAATTAAAAATTTGTATTTAACTTTAAAGTCTCTTTTTTTCTCTCGGCCTGATAAACTTTTAGAAGCTTAAAGTTTGAAGGATTCCTGGTCAGTTTATTTTCTGTCTTCTTTCTCCTCCCTCTCCTCCTCTTCCTCTTCCAATAACTCATTAGTTATAGCTTTTGACCCTACTAGGATCAAAATTAAGGTCCCAGAAAGCTTTTCTTTCCCCCCAGTAATTTAGATTGGCTTGTGGCAAATGCATGGTGCTATCTTTTGCTTTTTCAAATGTGCCAGAAAAAACTTTCTTTAGCTGTGTAGGAAGGAATCAAATTATTGGTTGACAGTCCTGGCTCTGGCCTAAGAGAATAAAGACCCATTTTAATTGCTTTATTGAGGGGCTTGCCAGAGTTTTGTAGGGAAAGCAAAACATAAAATTAAGCAATTGAGTAGCATTGCAAGGACACAGCAGTGGTAGACAACCACGCCAGAATTCTTATTGTACTTTAAAAACTGAATACTGGCAGCAAAAATTCCTTTGAGTCATTTTTCTCTAAATTCAGATTCAGGAAGTACACTCTTAAAATAAGTTCATTTTTGGAGTTCCATCTTAACTATAGCTTCAGGCCAAAAGACAGACGTCTCCAAGTAGAATTGCCCTGCATTTCACATAGGACCACATTTTAGCAAAACCCATGTGTGTGTGTGTGTGTGTGTGTATGTTGATTGCTGCTGACAGAAACAAGGTTCAGTAATTAGGAGCAAGAACTACCAGGATTAGCTTTTAATTTTAAAAAGATTAAATATGGAACTTTAAAATAACTGTCATAAAAGCATTTTATTTCAAGCAAATTTTGTAGGCAAAATTTCTAGGCAACAATTAAGTTGTATTTTACATACTGACATAAAACATTCTTGTAAATAAAATAGGCTTTCCTCTCTTGAAAGCCAAAACATTAAAATTAAGAACCAAAACAACAAAAATATGAAATAAGTAATAAACACAAATTAGTGAATACATCATAGTGTTGAATATGATGTATTTACTTTAAATCAGATTTTAATGTATTCCAAATATTCAAAATGAAAAATGAAGAAGTCATTATTGATTTATAAATAGACTTGTTGCAGGTTTCATTTGAATTGCTATCTTTTGATTATTCTTAATGTACTATCAATTTTCAAAAGTCATTCAGAGAAACATGCCTTTTGAATTCATACTGTGTAAACCAGTTGCTTTTGAATGCACAGCACTGTGATCAGTGCTAAAGGAGTACAAAATAAAGCTAAAGATAGAGTTTCCTTCAGAAGCTTATAATTTCACTAAGAAGACAAAACAGACATTCAAGGATCCAGTTAACGAAGAGCACACGATAAAGAGTGTTTCTGCAGCTAGAAGGCCTGTGTACACTAAGGGTCATTGGGATTTAGAGGTCACACCTACCTCATGGTCCAGCTGGAGGGAAGCCACAGTTGGATTTTGAGCAATGTTGGATTAGAATGTGTGCAAGAGAATGGGGAGGATGGAGAGAGACTACGGGAAGGGACCAGTGAATGAAAACGTCAATGATGGTTACAACCATAATGAGTAGAGAAGAGCAGAGACTAGCTTTTCTTATGCTGAAGGCCCAGCTTGGAGAAAATGTCACGTGCAGGGTGCTATTGCTATTCCACAAAGGAGAGAAACCTGGGCAGACAGAAAAGGACCATGTGAGTAACCCTAAGAACAGAAAGGGGTGTGAAATTATATCTTAACATTTTAGAAATGGTCCTTTAGGACTCAGGAGAAGGAGGAAAGAGCAGATTTGGAAAAGAGAATCTGATTTTAGAACTAGAGTAAGAGAAGTTGTCCTAGAAATCCCTGCCTGTCTCCTCTACCTTTTTCTTGTTGTTATTTTCTGAGACAATTTCTTATTCTGTCACCCAGGCTAGTGTGTACTGGCAAAATTTTAGCTCACTGCAACCTCAACTTCTCAGGCTCAAGTTATCCTCCCACCTCAGCCTCCTGAGTGGCTGAGACTACAGGCATGCACCACCACTCTTGGGTAATTTTTAAATTTTTGGTAGTGATGAGGTCTTATTATATTGCCCATGCTGATCTCAAACTCCTGGGCTCCAGGGATCCTCCAACAGATGGCCTCCCGAAGTACTGAGATTACAGATGTGAGACACCATAGCTGTCCTCTACTTCTTAATGGTAGCCTCACCATAGCACATCAGCTAATTCATCTGTAAGACGATGTTAACCACTACCTAGTTCTTCTCTTCACTGGGGGAAGTTGAATTTAAATGAATATACCAAATCAGTGGGTTTTTTGTTCAATCTGTATTCAATGAGCAGTTGTGATATGCCAGTTATGTGTGACTTTGTCTATAACAGTGGATTTTGGGAAAATGAATAGGTCAGTAAGGAAGATATTCTCCAAAACTCTTAAAATTTAAAGGTTGCAGAAGGATGCTACTCCGGCTAATTTTAAGCTAGCCCTCCTGTGTTTGTATAGTTGTTTCTCTGTCTCTCTCTCTCACACATACACACTCATTTTCCTTTTTTTTAAATTATACTTTAAGTTCTGAGGTACATGTGCAGACTGTGTAGGATTGCTACATAGGTATACACGTGCCATGGTGGTTTGCTGCATCCATCATTTTCTTATTCTATTTTATAACAATTTTCCCCTTATGCTGACTTTTAAAACTTGTTATCTTAAAAAATCTTATTGTGTGTGCTCCTGTAAGCAGCTACCTCAAACACTTTTTGAGCAAGGCTGAAAATAAATAAAGCCAAAGTAAAAAAAACAAAAAACAAAAACAAAAAAAACACTCCAACTCTTGCCAACCTGATGAATCAAACGTTTTTTGGTCGTATTTTCTTTAACCTTTATCTCTATGAATACATAATTTACACATATTTATAGTCAGGGAGTTTGGGTAAAAGAACAAAAAATGATTTATCCTCTTTCAAAGAAAAGGGCTACAAAAGGATCAAAAAATACTTTGGAAGGCCCCAGGTCCAGGATCTTTGGTAGTGGACCCCTGAGTGGAGCGCAGCATCTGCCAGGCAGCTTGAGAACACACCTGTATTTAACCAAGGTGGGTTATGTGATAAGTGGGAGGAGGCCTGGCCACATGCTGTCTGACTCATCCTCTCAAGCACACGTGTCAGTTTTTCCTGCAGTTGGGACAACCTCCTTCAGAAGACAGAGCCTGACTATAACTTTCCTGGGATGCAAGGCTCAACTTCTTCAGACAAAAGTATAGAAACTAAGAAGCCCTGGGAGCCGGTGAGCCTTCAGTGAGCCACACTGGTGATAAAATCATGATTACTTGCTTTGGACACCCCCACCCCGCCACGCACATGCTTTTCTCTGGTTTGGAACTGGAGTTTGCTTCTGTGCAGTGTCTGATTTCTCCCCAGACTCCCTAGCAGCCTGCCGGGTCAATAAGGGCATGTTAAAATGAAGCTGCTTTGACAGTTACTTTGTTTCCTTGCATTTTGTGTTCAAGGCTGGCATGCATAATCCCATGATACACAGGACTTTAGATTAGAGCTGGCCAACATAATTTTTAGGATCCTTTTTGAGGGGAGATTGGCAAGAGATGGAAGAGAGCACAGAATAGTTTTCAGCATGATTTTTAATCATTTCTCTACAAGGACTAGCTCTGTGACCACAGGCATTCTAGCTTCCCAGGGCCTCAGTTTCCTCATCTTTGAGTATGTCTGAGTTCTTCTCAAGGCTGTGATTATCACCACGGTGAGGAATGTGAATGGCACAGTGCTCGATCTAAGTAGTTCATGGCCGATAGCCATTTACTGATAGCTACAAGGTAGGGAACAACCTGGTTGTAGCCAACATCATAATGAAGAGACTCTTCTTACTAATATGGATAAAGCTTCCCTTGCACCTGCCTTCCTCCTAGTAACACTGACTAAAATGTAATGCTGACTGCCTAGATCACAAAGAAGAATTTTCTGCAGAAGCCAAACAGGGCCATTGTTTGCATGCCACATGTGCTAAGTCTCAATGTTGATATTCCCCCATCCAACTTCCTGGCAAATATTGTTCGACTCAGGGAACTGAGTTAACAGATATTCAACATACGGCTATAGAGTACCTTCACTTATCAGTGGGCCAAGAAAAAAAATGCCAGGAACCCAATTATATTTGAATCAGATTAAACATCTACGCTTTGATCCACCTCTGATGATAGAGTTATAGGAATTTAATTCTTGGAAGGACTGGTTCCTGAAGGCCCACTGGGCAGCTTTAGAACTGCATTACCTTGTGAAAGTGTTGTAACTTCTGAGCGCCCTCACCAGTGTGTTAATTTGAACCATAATTCCTGCCTCCTCCTTTCCAGGACTCATATGCAGTTCATCTGTATGTATGCAGGCTCTTGGTAAATAGTAAAACTCTTCAAACATAAATGTAAGTGATTATTATTATGCTTTTTATAACTCCTGTAGGTGTTTGCTGGTCATGGACTGATTGACTTTTTCCAATATTATTATTCCTATGTAACTGATCTCTTGAAATGTCTACCATTTCCACCTATAAAGGACTTTAAATTTTAGGGGGTAAAGTCACTTCTCTTGCTATTCTGGTTATCATTACTCATGATTAGGCAGAATTCTGGCTAAGATACGATTCCAGGGAGATCTAAGAAGAGTCCTTCTGTGTGCTTCCTTCCCAAATATATTCCTGACAGACTTGCTAATAATGAAAAGTTCCAAAATTGAGAATTCACTTCATTGTCACTATTCTAATGGAATTACACTTTAAGCTCTACCATTCATATATACATTATTATGAACTGAGTTCATCTAATCATTTTAATAGGTTTTCAGCAGAGGGAAGGAAATTGAACATGAGCTAATGGTGGGGACCAAAGTCTCAGAGAACGAGAAGTCTGATTTGAGAATTTTTCTCTGTGTAGCTGGTGAAATGTTTGAATGATATCCAATGGTTAATGTTTCCTTAATTCTCAAGGTGACCAAAAATCATGCAAAATTATCTAGCAATAAATCCTCTCTGCATAAGATCCAAAGGACTTGGGGTTGAGGAAAGAGAAGAGAAATAGGTCTTACCCAGCAGGTCTTGTGTCTTCAATGGCTCTATCCACTGGGATCAAATCGCTAAGGTAGACATTGAAGTTTCCTTCTTTCCATCTTCTTTCTGCCTCCTTCTCCTTTCCATGGGGGACAACTACAGGGCGCCCAAACTGCCCTGGAGCTTTTGGGTCCCTTGGAGAAAGTGTCACATCAATTCTTAACACCTGGTGCATCCCATGGTCTTCAGGTAAAAGGGCTTTTATATAAGTCTGGTTGTATTCTCTAGGGGGGTCCTTGGCAGTTATGTTGATTTTTTCTGGCTCTAGCCCCCCAGCTAAAGCATGGTCAGTTTGGGACAGTGGTAGTCTATGTGGAGCAAGTGAAGAGAAAGACATCTCACTTCTATTCCTGGAAATGTGTTTACCTTGGCTTTTACCCAGTACGTTAGGAAATATAATTTTGGTTTTAGAATTGGAGACCTCTTTGGGGTCTGTCTTTTGCTCTTCCTCTTTGGTTATAATCACAATGTGGCTTTCAGAGAAATTGAGTTTCTTTCCATGAGCCCCTCCAGCTCTGTCATTCTTTGACAAGCTTCCCAAAGGTGTCTCATTAATAGATTGCTTCCTTAAGCGATTTGAATTGACAATGAACTTAGAAAAAGGAAGACTCTTATTGACTTTGTGTTTACTTGCATTTACTTCTTTGCTCTGAGTCTCAGTTTTGTTTAAGGCTATGGCTTCCCCAGACTTCGGCACTGGTGTGCTGGCAGGGTGTGTCCTCTCTTTTGCTACTGCCTGTGATCGCTGTTTTGGTCTGTCAGTACTAAGATGGATGGTCACATTCAAGTCCCTTTCAGCTGCTAGTTTTGATATGCCACTGCTAGGGCTATGACTCTTCAGGGCCTCCTGTTTTAAACTGAGGGGTCCCATGTGTACTGATGTTGTAACTAATGGAGTTCCTTTTGCTGCTATGAGTGAGGTTTTTGGAGCCCCCTGAGCTGCTGTTTGCTTTGGTGTCCCCTGGTGAGAGGAGGCTTCAGGTTTGATTCCTCTCCCTTCTTTCTTCTGCTTGTTAGGAGTCATGGGGAGGGTCTGCAGATGTGCAGGATGCCACAATGGCACAACCTTGCCCCTTCCCAGGGCATTCTGCATTTTTCTCTCCCTCTGGGTTTGGTCCAGGTCAACCTCAACCCTGAGTACACTCGCCTCAGTTTTTCTAAAGTTCTCCTTGCCCCATGCCCCTTTTCCATGTCCCCTTAGGGCAGGTTTCATCTCTTTGATGCTGCTGTAAAAAATTTTCACTTGGTCTGGCTGAACTCTGAATCCTAACTGCTCCCTCCTCACGATGTCTTCCTTGATGACCCGAGTGTTGATCTCGCTGAATGAGAGGCGGAGAGCTGCCATGTCAAAGAGCAGCCAGATGACAGAAGCTATGAAGATAAATGCCAAGACTCGCCCACTTCCTCGGAAAAACTTTCGGATCCTGTTCATGGTACAAAGGTTTCGCTTGGAGCCTGCCCTCCCTTAGCCTGCTTACCTTGAGTGGAGAGGGAGCTGAAGAAGTAGTAGCAGCAGCAGCAGCAGCAGCAGCAGAGTTGCCAGAAAGTGACCCCCTCCCCTGAACACAGCAGGAAGCAGCCGTCCAAGGGGAAAGCTCAGCTCCTACTGCTTGTCAGTCTCTGCCTGCGTGGCATTTCACAGCAGAGCATCTGTGCCTGCTTGGCTGGCCCTGGCTAAGTTCTGGTAAACACTGGCCTTAGGTCACTCCAGGAGCAGTTGATTCCAGCCACGAAGCAGTTCAACATATCACTTGTCTGGTCCCCAGGAGCCCATGTCCACCTTCCTACAAGCCCAAGAAAAGGTGGGGGCCAGATTGAGGCTGCTGTTTCTCTCCTCCCCGTTCTCCGTCTGCACGCTGTAACTCAACACCACTTCTCATAAGGAAAACATTTCAAGCCATTACCCAGAAAACTTTATTCAGCTCTCACCTTCCGTGTTATGTGAGAGTGTGTGTGTTTTAAGGGTAATTAAAAAGGAAAAAAAGCTATCTAACTTGGAGGGCATGTGTTCCTGGTTTGTAACCCCACCTACCCTACTCCTGCTCATTAACCCTGTTGTACCCAGGTGCCAATGCTCTGCCTGAGGAATTTATCACTGAAGTTAACGTTTCAGCTTTAAGGCATAACAGTTTAAAGAAGGGGCTCGGTATATCCTGCTCACTTCCAGAGATGTATATGTTTAGTTACTTAGAGCCTTCCTTCAGGAGGTTTCAGTGTATTTCTTTGTAAGCCAACTACTTTTTTTTTTTTTGTGAATCCATCTGTTTTTATTATTATATTCAATAAACATAAACTTAATTTGTCATATTGCTACAAAAAGCTTCTAAGCACTTTGTTATCGTCTGAATGTTTATGTCCACCCAAAATTCATATGTTGAAACCTAATCATGAATGTGATAGTATTAGGAGATAGGGCTTTTGAAGGTGATTTGATTATAAGGATAGAGCCCTCATGAATGAGATCCACACTATTAGAGACCCCACTGCCTTGCCACTCCACAAAGTGATGGTATAATGAGAAGGTGCCATCTATGAACCAGGAAATGGGCTTTCACCAGATTACGAATCTGCTGGTGCCTTGATTTCTGATTTCCCAGTCTCCGGAACTGTGAGAAACAAATTTCTTTTGCTTATCAGTCACTTAGCCTATGGTATTTTTCTACAATAGCATGAACAGAGTAAGACACACTCTCAGTTTCAGTACTTATCTCGTCACGAACCAGCAAGAAACAGTTTGAGGACCACACCAGGACTTGGACCAGATTTTGAGTGACACTGGTTGACTGGTAGGGTAGTGGCTTCCCCACAGGCTTTTCATTAGAACCACTTGAAACAAGATCCCCAAAACTCTGATCTATTGATGAGAAAGGAGGTGGAGATGACAGTGTATTAAAAATATAAATATTTTTAACAAAGCTTCCCAGGTCTTTCAAATGTGCAGTTAAAGTTGAGAAACACTGGTCTAGAAAAAAAGGTCTCAATGTTGTTATTATTATTTGGTTTTTGTAACACTGCCCATGGGACATTTAATTTTAGGTGTCTACTTGACTGGGCTAAGGAACACCCAGAGCACTGGTAAAGAATTATTTGTGGGTATGTCTGTGAGGGTGTTTACAGAAGAGACTGGCATTTGACTTAGTGCAGTGAGTGGGGAAGAGATGTCCTCACCCAATGTGGGTAGACATCGCTATTTGGTTGAGGGCCCAGATAGAATAAAAAGGCAGAGGGAAGGTGGATTCTCTCTCTCTTAGTGAGCTGGGACATCTTTCATCTGCCTTTGGATAAGAAATTTAGGTTCTCTGGCATTGGACTCTAGGGCTTGTACCAGTCTGCCCCCCAAACCCCCACATTTCTCCCTAGGTTCTCAGGCCTTTGGCCTTAGATTGAGACTGATGCTATTGGCTTCCCTGGTTCTCAGGCCTTTGGACTCGGAATGTGCCATGTTACTGGCTTTCCTGGTTCTCCAGCTTGCAGGTGGCCTAGCCTGAGGTTTCTCAGCCTCTATAACCACATGAGTCAATTCCTCTAATAAACTGCCTCTCATTTATCTATCTCTATGAATCCTATTGGTTCTGTTTCTCTGAAAAATCCTGGCTAATACAGTCTACAACTTGTGTGGCGTTCCCTCCCTGACAAATAAAGTGCAGTCTAATAAAAACTATGCATTCCCAGAACACCTAAATCAGAATATACATTTTGACACTGCCAGTTATAAAGATTGTCTATAGAGTTTAAGAAACACTGCTCAGGACAACTCTTCTCCTCTCTGAGGAACTCTGAGTGATTTGTAGACAACACTGCTATTCATTTCTCTAGTGTGGGGAGGGTCTAGCTTCCATGCTTTGAGGTAAACTTAGGTTCCTAATGGCTTGGGAGGGGATGGAGATATTCCAATTCTTGATACTTACCCATTACCTTTTACAGCATTTGGCCTTTGCATCACGGGAGGGAATGTAGATAAATGCAGCTATGGTAACATGTTTGCTGAGTCCCTGATTCTCCTCTCTGTTCAATGCCTGCTCACTTCAACTTGGAATATCCACATGGATGGCAGCATCTATGGTTCACTTATTTCCTGTGTGCATCCCTCTCTCAACTTATCCATCATTCTAATATCTATTGGGTACGTTCCACAAATCAGACCATGTGTTGGGTGTTGAGGGACGCTAAGTAAAAGGACATAGTTCTTGTGCTTGAGAACCTCACAGTTTATTGATTGACACAGACAAGTAGGCATATGTTATATATTCCAATATGTAATAAGTAATATGGGAGAAATAATATCCTGGATTCTGTGGGGACAGAGCTTAGTTTTAGGAGGCATAGATGATTTTTGGATAAGCTATTCTTAGACTTGAAAAATGAATAAGAAAATAATTACCTTTGCCCATATTGTAGTCTGAGAAAATCAGTATTAGTTAGATGGTGAAAGGCAGATAAATTAGCAAAAGCATAGAAATGAAGAGACAGCATAGTACCTCAGGAGAGTCCCAAGTTTTTGAGAACTAGCATGACTGGAAACACAGGCTTTAGTGTTTTTCTGCATACATGTATATTTGTGTGTGTGTGTGTGTGTGTATATATATATGTGTGTGTGTATATACATGTGTGTATATGTGTGTGTGTGTATATGTGTGTGTATATATGTGTGTGTGTATATATATATGTGTGTGTGTATATATGTATGTATGTGTGTGTGTATGTGTACATATATATATATATGTCTCAAGCAGTTTGCTAAGTTCTTTCCATTGACTATATCACTCAATCCTCACAAGAATCTAATGGGAAGGAGAAAATTACAATTTGTAGTCAGCAAATGAAACCCTAGAGAGGTAAAGCAACAGTAGAGATTGGAGGAGTTGGGTCTCGAATACACGACTGTATGATACTGTAGTCCCTGTGCTTAAATAGCACACAGTACTGCTTCTCTAACTGTATGACCTTGCAGGCTAGATAATTTTCTGTGGCTACTGAGCAATTAAAAAAGCCCTGTGCTTTGCAGGTTAATGTGAGAATATTTAAAAATGGCTTAAGTTATTGTTATGTTGAAGTTACTCTGTAAATATTGGCCACTACCATTCATATTGTTGCTAATACTTTGCTGTAATAGGAGTGTCAGGTGCATGTCAGTGGCAGTATACCAGCTCTTCCCAAAAAACAAGTAGAAAACTATTGACTAACGTGATGCTGGCAATGGGGAAGAAATATATCTGATTATTTTGTTTTATTCTTGCTATTCTTATTTCCTTTAATTGTAGATTTAACCAATGACAGTTGTTCACTGAGAACTCACTACATGCCCAAAACATGAAGTAGGTGACGTTGTCTTTGCCCCAACAACCTTAAAAGTCCCCTCACTAGAACACCATGAGCAAAAAACAGCACACATATTTAGCATCCACCTTCCAAAATAAAGTGAGAATTTTTTTAGTATCATGGAAAAATGGTTTGCATTACAATATTGTTTTAAACATGAAAATAGAATGCTTTAAAATTATTTTACTTGCATGATTCAATCTTGTCCAGCCACCATCCCACCCCAAATGGCAGTTGGAATTACTCAAATGTCTTTTAGGAAAGTCAACACTTGTTATATTCTATGCTTAACAGTTTAAAACACTGCTTGAAATATATTCTCGTTTCCATATAAGTTTTGTCAGAGAGTTCTGATTTCTTTTTATCCCTCCTGGGGATTTCTTTTTTATCCCTCTTGTGAATCAAAACACAAATTACTTGCAACAGGTGAGCAACATGTCAAGAAAATTAAAAGGCAATCTTGGCTTACATATCATTGGTAAAGCAACATGTTAATCTGGCTTAGTCTTCAATCTATCTGACATACAATTCAGAATGAGATATGAAGAATAGGTAACAGAGTAGGGAAACATTGGTTAAATATCCTAGAAATGGAGGAGTAGATTGAGTTGTCAGACCTGATCTGAAATACTGACTTGGCCATTAATAGCATATGATCATGTATGTGTCATGCATCACAAAGCTCGTGTAAGGTTCTCTTCCCAGCCTCTTTCTGGTCTTTTCCCTTGTGAGTTTATGATAATCTGTGATGATGGTAGAAGTTTGTTATAAGCCGTACCACTGACTCAACACTATGGGTCTTCAGGGACTCAGTAACAATTTCTGTGGCTCCTATAGCTGTACATTGCTCTCCTTTTTCTTCTCTTTTCTGACACACATGCTGTTTCACATCTCAGATCAATGAATTGTATAGGTTAAAAGGAATAGAAAAAAAAGGATACTAGGAAATTCTACCTTTTCATTAACACGCATATTGTCCCTTATATATTGGTAAATGATGGTGCTTCTAAAATTTTAATTGGATTAATTTTTATGTTACCAGCAGGAAACTAAATATGTAAGTGGGTTGTTTATTTGAGGTACCCTATAGTTAGGGAGCCTGGCTTGTCATCCCAAGTGGTAGAATGCGAGTAGCTTTGGCTGGTCAAATTTCTCAAGGATCTGCATATACTTAGTTGGAGATGATATCTGTTTGAAAATCTAGAGTTATGAATTAGCCTTGGGAGACATTTGGAGACATTTGGTTTATTCCAATTATCAGTCTGACTCCAGCTTGCAGTAAAAATCTAAAAACAGACTTTAGTTTCTTCTGTAAAATGGTTACAATAGTAGGAGGACTTGCCCTCTATTCTGTTTTGTTGTTGTGAGGATACTCATATTAAGAGCAACCATTCATTGGGAATTTACTGAGGGCCTGCCAGTAGTCACTTGACATTATCTCATTTAATCCTCAACGTTTGATTTTCACAGACTAGATCATAAACTGTCCAGCAAAACAGATCTTCATAAAGTTAAAGTGAAAAGTATATCTATGTTATATTCTCATGGCAGATGTCTTTGAATCATCGTTAATCAAGCAGGAGCTCAGTAAACACTGTTTTATATCTAGCCTTAAATCTCCCTGATGAGAATACAAAATCTTAGAAATACCAGTTCCAGCTCTCTGGCTTTGCATCTAAAGTTGCTTTCTCTGGGTATTTGAAAGTTTCTTGACTATGTGAGCATATCCTGAGTAACTAATATCTGTTTTAATTTATGATATTTACTCAACTACTCACTCCTAAGTAAAAAGAAAGATGCAAAAAGGAAATTAATTTAGACATATATTTTGTAGAGAATAACGATTATCCATAGATGCATCACCGAATTTCTTTTTTTCCAAGTTTTGCTGACTATAATTGACTAATAAAATTGTATATATTAAATGTTTAAGGTATACAACATGATTTTTGATAACCTTATACATTATGGTATGATTGCATCAATGAAGCTGATCTCCATCATCTCACACAATTATCTTTTTTGTGTGTGGTGAGAACATTTAAGATCTACTCTCTTAGCAAGTTTCAAGTATACAATATATTATTATAAACTATAGTCATTGTGCTGTACATTGGCTCTCCAGAACTTATTGATCCTGTATAACTGAAACTTTGTATTTTTTGACCAATATCTGCCAACTTTCTTTATCCCCCAGCCCCCAGTAACCACCATTCAACTCTCTGCTTCCATGAGCTCACCTTTTTTAGCTTCCACATATGAGTGAGATCATGCAGTATTTGTTTTTCTATGCCTGTCTTATTTTACTTAGTGTAATGTCCTCCAGGTTCATCCATAGTGTTGCAAATGATGGGATTTTCTTCTTTTTAAGACTAAATAACATTCCTCTGTGTGTGTGTGTGTGTGTGTGTGTGTGTGTGTGTGTGTGTGATGTCTATAGGTATGTATATTGTATTTTCTTTATCCGTTCATCTGTTGATGGACACTTAGGTGAATTCCATATCTAGGGTATTGTGCATCGTGCTGCAAGGAACATAAGAATGCAGCTATCTCTTCAAGGTACTGATTTAATTTCCTCTAGATATATACCCAGAAGTGTTATTGCTGGGTCATACGGTAATTCTAATTTTTAGTTTTTTTGAAGAAACTCCACACTGTTTTTCATAATGGCTGTAGTAATTTACATGCCTACTATCAGTGTACAAGTGTTCCCCTTACTTCACATCCTTACCAACACTTATCTTTTATCTTTTTCACCATAGCCATTCTAAAACATATGAGGTGTTATCGTATTATAGTGATTAATGATGTTAAGAATTTTAAAAATATACCTGTTAGACATTTATATGTTTTCTTTTGAAAGAGTTCTACTCATTTTTTTGCCCATTTTTAAATCCAGTTGTTTTCTTGATATTGAGTTGTGTTCCTTGCCAATCAGTAGGAGCCCAATAAACATGGTTATATATTTGAGATATTAACTCCTTATCAGATGTATGGTTTGAAAATATAGTCTCTATCGATCCAAGATGGTCGTTTAGAAACAGATCAGGATTGCAGCTCCCAGTGAAAGCGCAGATGGTGAGTGGACGCTGCATTTTTATTGCCCACAGACTAGGAAATTCCTAGGTGGAGGAGCCCCACAGGTCCCCAGCGCAGCTGTTTCGGCCAGTGCAGCTGTGTCGGCCGGCATGGCCCCGCCCAGCTGCTTTGTCAGTACCCTGGTGCAGCGGTTCTCTGTACAAAATACACTGGTCTGGGTGCCCTTTTGGCTGGCAATTGGAGGCACAGGAAGTCGCCCATTCATCTGTTTAAAAAGGGGACTGAATAGGGAACCAGGACAGTAGATTCCAGGGCAAAAAAAGCACCACGAATCTCAGTGCCGCTGTTTAAGCCAGCGCAGTGAGTTGCCGCCCGGGAAAACACACAGATCCCAGAGCCTCTTCAACAGGTGACTGGAACACCAACTTTAAAAAAAAAAAAAGCTCTGAGGCAGGGAGCCAGGCGAACAGGCTCGGCTGGTCCCACCCCCACAAAAGAACAGCAATCAGAAACTCTCTGGATTGAGAGTTTCACAGCAAGTGCAGCTGAACCTGGGAAGGTCCAGCTCTGTGGTGGAGGGACATCTGCCATTACTGAGGCAGCCTGCCACTACGGAGGTAGTCAGCCAATGCTGAGGCAGCCTGCCGTTGCCAAGGCAACCTGCCATTGCTGAGGCAGCCCGCTGTTGCTGAGACAACCTGCCATTACAGAGAGAGT
This sequence comes from Cebus imitator, assembly GCF_001604975.1. NCBI lineage: Eukaryota > Metazoa > Chordata > Mammalia > Primates > Cebidae > Cebus > Cebus imitator. The sequence continues at coordinate 1,650,401 of NW_016107325.1, read as the reverse complement.
CTGCCAATACAGAAGTGGGCCACCATTGCCGAGGTAGTTCTAACTACACCCATATAAACAGGACTGCAGGGAAGTACACTCGGCAGTTGGGCAGAGCCCACAGCAGCTCAGCAAAACCTCTACAGGCAGACAGTGACTAGGCTGCCCCCTTGCTGGGCAGGGCAGCTCTGAAGGAAAAAAAAAAAAAAAAAAGAAGGCGGCAGCATAACGGAAACTCATAAATAAAGCCCTAAATCCCTGGGACAGAGCACCTGGGAACAAAAAGCGGTTTATGAGTTCTGCTGCAGCAGACTTAAACGTACCTGCCCAGCAGCTCTGAATGAACAATGGAGCTCACAGCTCAGCATTTGAGCTCCCATAAAGAACAGACTGTCTCCTCTAGCAGCTTCCTGACCCCTGTATATCCAAAGAGCCACCTCATAAAGAAGAGATCAGACTGACACTTGGTGGGTATCCTTCTGGGACAAAGATAGCAGAAGAAGAAAACTGGTAGCAACTCTTACTGTTCTGCAGCTGCTTCAGGTGATCCCCAGGCAAGCAGGGCCTGGAGTGGACCTCAGCAGACCTACAGTGGAGGGGCCAGACTGTTAGAAGGAAAACTAAGAAACAGAAATAACCTCATCATCAACAAACAGAACATCCACTCAGAGACCCAATCTGAAAGCCAGCAACTACAAAGATGACAGGTGGATAAATCCATAAAGATGGGAAGAAACCAGTGCAAAAAGGACGAAAACACCCGAAACCAGGACACCTCTCCTCCTACAAGGGATCACAGCTCCTCACCAGTAAGGAAACAAGGTTGGATGGAGAATGAGTGTGATGAAATGACAGAATCAGACTTCAGAAGGTGGGTAGTAGGAAACTTCTGTGAACTAAAAGAACATGTTCTAACCCAATGCAAAGAAACTAAGAACCTTCAAAAAAGGTTTGACAAAATGCTAACAAGAATGGACAAAATAGAAAGGAATATAAGTGAATTGATGGAGCTGAAAAACACAACACAAGAACTTCATGGAGCATGCACAAGTTTCAACAACCGAATTGACCAAGGAGAATAAAGGATATCAGAGGTTGAAGATCAACTCAATGAAATAAAATGGGAAGGCAAGAATAGAGAAAAAAGGGTAAAAAGGAATGAACAAAGCCGCCAAGAAATGTGGGACTATGTGAAAAGACCTAATCTATGTTTGATAGGTGTATCTGAATGTGACGAAGAGAATGAATCCAAGCTGGAAAATACTCTTCAGGGTGTTATTATCCAGGAAAACTTCCCCAACCTAGCAAGGCAGGCCAATATTCAAGTCCAGGAAATACAGAGAACACCACAGAGATATTCCTCAAGAAGAGCAACCCCAAGGCACATAATCGTCAGATTCACCGGGGTTGAAATGAAGGAGAAAATACTAAGGGCAGCCAGAGAGAAAGGTCAGGTTACCCACAAAGCGAAGCCCATCAGACTCACAGCAGATCTCTCAGCAGAAACCATACAAGCCAGAAGAGAGTGAGAGCCAATATTCAACATCCTTAAAGAAAAGACTTTCAACCCAGAATCTCCTATCCAGCCAAACTAAGCTTCATAAGTGAAGGAAAAATAAAATCCTTTGTGAACCTCTAAGTACTCAGAGATTTTGTCACCACCAGGCCTGCTTTACAAGAGCTCCTGAAAGAGGCTCTACACATATAAAGGAACAACCAGTACCAGCCACTCCAAAAACATGCCAAATGGTAAAGAGAATCAACACAATGAAGAATCTGCATCAACTAATGGGCAAAAAATCCAGCTAGCACCAAAATGGCAGTATCAAATTCACACATAACATATTAACCCTAAATGTAAATGGACTAAATGCCCCAATCAAAAGACACAGACTGGCAAATTGGATAAAAAGCCAAAACCCATTGGTGTGCTGTATCCAGGAAACCCATCTCACATGCAAGGATACACAAAGGCTCAAAATAAAGGGATGGAGGAAGGAAGATTTACCAAGCAAATGGAGAGCAAAAAAAAGCAGGAGTTGCAATTCTCATCTCTGATAAATCAGACTTTAAAGCAACAAAGATCAAAAGAGACAAAGAAGGACATTACATAATGGTAAAAGGATCAATGCAACAAGAAGAGCTAACGATCCTAAATATATACACACCCAATACAGGAGCACCCAGATACATAAGGAAAGTTCTTAATGACTTACAAAGAGACTTGGACTCCCACACAATTATAGTGGGAGACTTTAACACCCCATTGTCAATATTAGATCAACCAGACAAAAAATTAACAAGGATATCCAGGACTTGAACTCAGACCTGGACCAAGCAAACCTAATAGACATTTACAGAACTCTCCACCCCAAATCCACAGAATAGACATTCTTCTCAGCACCACATCACACCTACTCTAAAATTGACCACATAATTGGGAGTAAATCACTCCTCAGCAAATGCAAAAGAACGGAAATCATAACAAACAG
>NW_016107325.1:1642965-1645205 GCF_001604975.1 Cebus imitator | reverse complement strand
TTTACACTGTTGGTGGGAGTGTAAATTAGTTCAACCATTGTGGAAGACAGTGTGGCGATTCCTCAAGTACCTAGAAATAGAAATTCCATTTGACCCAGCAATTCCATTACTGGGTATATATCCAAAGGATTACAAATCGTTCTACTATAAGGACACGTGCACACGAATGTTCATTGCAGCACTGTTTACAATAGCAAATACCTGGAACCAAACCAAATGCCCATCCATGATAGACTGGACAGGGAAAATGTGGCACGTATACACCATGGAATATTATGCAGCCATCAAAAACAATGAGTTTGTGTCCTTTGTAGGGACATGGATGAACCTGGAAACCATCATTCTAAGCAAACTGACAGAAGAGCAGAAGATCAAACACCACATGTTCTTACTCATAGGCGGGTGTTGAACAATGAGAATACATGGACACAGGGAGGGGAGCACTACACACTGGGGTCGTTTGGGGGAAAATAGGGGAGGGACGGTTGGGGTGGGGAGTTGGGGAGAGATAGCAAGGGGAGAGATGCCAGATGTAGGTGATGGGGAGGAAGGCAGCAAATCACACTGCCACATGTGTACCTATGCAACAATCTTGCATGTTCTTCACATGTACCCCAAAACCTAAAATGTAATAAAATAAATAAATGGAAAAAAAAGAAAATATAGTCTCTCATTCATAGGTTGTCTTTTTACTCTATTGTTTTCTTGTCTGTGTAGAAACTTCTTAGTTTCTTTCAGTCTCATTTGTCTGTTTTTGTTTTTGTTATCTGTGCTTTCCGAGTTCCAAATAACCACCACTCAGATCAATGTCAAGAAGCTTTTTCTCTATGTTTTCTTCTAGTTGTTTTATATGTTTAGGTCTTCTATTTAGGTTTTTAATCAATGTTAAGTTCATTTTATATCACAAGGAAATTAAGCAAACAAGCCTATTTACAATATCATAAAAATACTTAGAAATAAGTATTTTTTAACCAAGGAGATGAAAGTATTTTTAACCAAGAAGGTAAGATACCTGTGCACTGAAAACTATAAAATATTGATGAAACAAATTGAAGACATAAACAAATGGAAAGGTTTACTGTGTTCACAGATTCAAAGAATTAATATTGTTAAAATGTTCATACAAACAAAAGTGATCTATAAATTCAATAAAATGTCTATCAAAATTCTAGTGGCATTTTTTACAGACATAGAAAAATATCCTAAAATTTCTATGAAACCATAAAAGATATTGAATTGTCAAAGAAATCTTGAGAAAGAAACACAAAGCTAGAGGCATCATACTACCTGACTTCAAAAATATATTACCAAGCTATAGCAATCAAAATAGTATAATACTGTTTTGAGACAAGCCTGGGTGACATTATGAGACCGCATCTCTAAAAAAAATAAAAAAATTAGCAGGGCATGGTGGTATACTCCTGTGGTCCTAGCTACTCAGGAGGCAGGAGAGGGAGGAGCACTTGAGGTCAAGAGATCAAGATTGCAGTGGACTAAATTTGTACTGCTGTACTCCAGCTTGAGTGACAGAGCAAGACACTGTGTCAAAAAAAAAAAGCATGAGACCATCATAAAATCAGACAAATAGACAAACAGCACAGCATAGACAGCCCAGAAATAAATTTACAAGTTTCCAATTAATTGTTCTTTGACAAAACATCCAAGACTGCATAAAGTGGAAAACTAGTTTTTTCAATAAATGATGTTGGGAAAACTGGATATCCACAAGGAGAATTAATTTCAGCTTATTCGGACTTCAGACAACACAGGATGAAGAGACTATTCATTTGGAAAATTTAAATGGGAAAACCAAGTTAATATTAATTACTATTTTTTATGATATTAATGTGATATTATGTTTCTTTCAAAATTCTCTCTCTTTTTTAGAGAAGAAGAGACAAGTTGTAACAACTTAATAATAACATCCTGTGTAACAAATTCATAAAAGAAAATAAAAGTTTTAAAATCATATTCTAAAAGGCTGGCATTATTGCAATATCAACAGGGAGAGTAAAAATACAAATGGAAATATTATTCTGAATGGTTACAACTTCTGGCAGTCATTTAAACCTTGGTGTATGTCTCTTTTAAAATAAGATTTGGAAACTGACTAAGAAATGACCTTATTTCCTAAGACCAAGAGAATCAGGATACCCTTTAGACATTTGTTCTTTAAAATGGTTGCCTATGTTAGTGATAAAGCATAATTGGTTAAGCCTGAATAAAAAAAAAAAAAAAAA
>NW_016107325.1:1573890-1642751 GCF_001604975.1 Cebus imitator | reverse complement strand
AAAAAAAAAAAAAAAAAAAAAACAAGAACCCTATCATTGAAAGATAATTTATTGTGTTTAGATCTCAGTTTTCATTGATTTTCTAGTAGTGAGGCTAAGCCAACATTTTTGCTATACTACTTTACAGGTCCCTAGTCAATTTTTACTTAAAAATATTTTAGTTTAATTAGGAAAATTTTAATAACTTTAAAAGAAAATCATTGAGTGTCTTCCTTGGACAAAGAACTGTGCCAGTCATTAGAATGAAGAAAGTAAGCAGGTTCCTGAAGGACAAATTGTCAATGAGCCCAACGCTGGCAACTCATAATCTTAGTTAATTGAGTTATTAGTATTGGTTAATTATGGATTTGGGAATAAAAAGAGAAAATAGCTCTGGGTGGCTCTGTAAGAACTTCAATAACTTAAGCAGGAAACGTAGGGGGAACAATGACAGTTTAAGAGAAAAGAAAAGTTCAAATTTAAACATGTTGGATTTGAAATATATGCAGATTTTTTACCTAGTTACATATTTAAAAAATACTTATGGAGTACCGACCACATACTAGACTAGGCCCTGTGCTAAGCTTTGGAAAAATAAAGAAACTGAAGTCATAATTTAGTGTAGTTGTTTTCATTTGTGATTGTGTGCATCAAACATTTCATGTGAAGTGTTGTTAAAATATAAATTCTGACTTTCTCCCCTCAGAGATTTTGAGGTTGGGTGTAGGGCCTAGCAATCTGGATTTTAATTGAAATATATAATAATTCCGATAGATTTGGACCATGAACCATACATTGAGGCTCATGGGTTCAGTGGCAGAAGTATATTAATTTTAAAATAAGAAAACTGGAATAGCTCATTTGGAGGGGTGTTTGGAAAGGTGTCCTGGTGGTGATGACTGAGTATGAATTCCCCTTATAGATAGGGAGAGCAAAATTTAGGAAAAGCAATCTAGGCAGAGGCAGGCTTGAAGCATTGAGGGAGGAATGCATAAGAATAACATAAATGGATAATTATGATTTGCTTGATAATACTAGATTTTACAGATTGACAAGCAACGAGGTAAAGATCGTTGGCTGAGCTTGAGCTGTATTTGTTCAAGATTTTGGATTTTTACTGTTCAAGGGATAGAAACTTTTTTTTTTTTAGACATGCATTTTATTGCATTTTAGGTTCTGGGGTACATGTAAAGAACATGCAGGATTGCATAGGTACATACATGGCAATGTGGTTTGTTGCCTCCAACCCCATCACCTATATCTGGCATTTCTCCCCGTGTTATCCCTTCCCAGCTCCCTATCCTCCAGTGTCCCTCCCTTTTTAAAGTTGAAGTGTGATACTCTCAGGGTTTTGGATAGAGAGCGGTTGGGTGTATGAAGAATAAATTTGAAGTAAGCAAGCTGCAGGCTGGGAGACCAATGAACAGAAGTGCTACATATTTATTGCCCTTCTTTCAAGCAGTCTAATCACACGTGGAATAAAATCCAAACTTTAATTGTATGTGTTAATCTATTTAAGAGATAGTTTTCTAGATCAAGAGGAAAGACGAAGCAGGATCATTTCTACTAGCAGAGTGGGTCTTCATTAAAGACACAGTCTCTTAGAGTACACATAAGGCACAAGTATACAAGCTATGTACTCTCTTTATAAGGTTAAGGTGTGTTTAACTTTTAAGAAACTGCCAAAATGTCCCCAAAGTGCTTGGACCATTTCATACTCCCACTGACATTTTTCCGCATTTTCACTCATACTTAACTTTTTAATTGTAGTCATTTTGTGGGTATATGGTGGTATCTATTTGTGGTTTTAATGTATGTTTCCCTAATGACTAATAATTTTGGGCAGATTTTTCTTTTTTTTTTTTTCCAGAATTTGGCTTTATTTTGCAGTACAGAAATCATTTGGAGCCATTTTGAGGCAGAAGTAGAGGCTCTGTCAATACTGCATTGCAGCTTGGTCCACTGAAGAAGCCACGCCTGAGACAAAAGATGCTCTCTACACTTTACCCGCTTTATGTTCGCTTCCTCTCCCCTTTTCCCTCATCAACTTTATTAGATTAAAACACCACATACGGGCTTTCTCCACATGACTCCCTGTGTCTGGAGTTTGGTTAGAATGTTATGCCCACATAAACCAAATTTGTGGCTATGCTATTTGGACCCTGCCATAACACTTGACATAATACAAAATATAAAGTCATAGGGAAAACTGGATGCCGTCCCAAACCATGGAATATTCAATTTAGAATCTCCTGAATGTCAAGAGGACAGATGGCACACAACCTGTATGGATCCAGCTCTTGAGCAGAAGCACATAACTGTAAAGGCTACACTGATTAAAGATACAAATACTGTCTCAGTATCAGTACCCCAATGTTTACAAACTGCTGTATTGGTATCCCAATGTTTAAAACTGATCCTCCACTAGGAAAAAAAAAGCCAGTTTGCTTAAAGTGAACAGAATATGAGAACTGCCAATTCTGAATAGCCACTCCATGAAAACAAGTTAATACATAATATTAGAAAGATGAAGGGAGGAATATTTACTGGCACAGCGCTCTTCATTCTCTCCATTTTGATTACAAAAGCAGGCCTTACAATACTGATTTCACATCATATGCATTATTTGCCACATTGTAAATTTGTCCTAATTAGATAATAACATGTACTGCTGTTAGTCTTCCCCATAGATGTCGTTTTTCTTGCGCTTCATTTCCTCAAAGTCAAACTCTGATCCTGTCATCCTCTTATAGATGTTTTTAATGTCATCACATGTTGTCTCGAAATGAGTGGTAGCATCGTATGTGCGGGAAATAAAGATCTGGCTTTCTGTTCCCAAGTCTTTCGGTACCAGGAGGTCACTGATGCTAATAAATTTCTGTTCAATTGGTTCCAAGAGCTCCAAAGCTGGTCTGATTTCCTTCTCAGGCTCCTTGGTTTCCACAGTGGTACTAACTATGGCGATGTACTTCCCTTGTGCCGCCACATTGTGCGCAGAGGAGATCATGCAGACATAGATATCTGACTTTCGATTGACTTGGTTCTGCGGAATAATGATCTGGCAGGAGTTGGCATCATTGGTGTTCTTGATGGGGTGGCTGAGGATGCAAATGACTCTGATCACCTGGCCCACTTTTTCTACTCGATCTTTTACATAGCTGGGGTCACAGATGAGCTGCTTACAGCGAGCAATTTCTCCTTCAGATTTTACACCAATTACTTTTCCATTCTGCACAATGATTTCTTCAATGGGTTTATTCAGCATATAGGTACCTCCATAAATAGCACTTAGCCTTGCAAATCCTTGGGGCAATTCTCCAAGGCCATAGAGTGGGTAAAGGTATGGGCTTTTGCCATATCTTGCCAAAGACTCACTGTAAAGTTTAATTCTATTAATGGTTTCACAACATGGTTGATCTAAGTAGTCATCAGTTCTGTAAAGTGCAAGAGCATGACCTGTAAAATCTATAACATCTTGGCCCAAATCAAATTTCTTATACACCTCTCGCATTGTGGTCTTCATAGGATCAATGCCTTCAAAAGTTCTCGGATCTTTTTCATCGAAGTTGGCAACATACACTAGGAATTTCCTGAAGCGACGTTTTTCAAACAGTCCCATTAAACTAGATGCCAGGGCTTCTGCTTCAGTGGAAGGAACCTTGTAGATTTTTCCACGCTTATAGACAAAGCTTCCTTCAGTCACTTTAAAATCCAGATAGCGAGTTACCTCTGTATAAAGCAGCATCTTAACCAGCTGACCATTAGCCATAAGGAACTTGGGAATCAAGTCAACATTCCAGTCTCTTCCTCTCCCCATTGACTCTGGTGGTGATCCTGGTATTTTAAATCTTTTGTATAAATCTTCCAGTGGTGTTATAGATGCACTCTCTCCTCCATAGTAAGGGTTTCGATCCATATGAAGAACTTTCTTGCCATTCACTGACATTATACCAGACAGGATACATTCCGTCAGGCCAGTGCCCAGCACGATCACGTCGTACTCCTCATTCATGGCGGGGCAGGCGCGGACGCAGGACCCGAGAAAGGAGAAGGCGCAGGGGCTCCGGGACCACCCTACGAGGCTGGGAGGCGCTCTCGGGCGCGAGGGAAAGGGGAAGAGAGAGCAGAGGAAAATCTGGGCAGATTTTTCTGTGCTTATTTGCCATCTGTCTACATTCTTTGGTGAATGATGTCTTCAAATTTTTGATGAATTTGTTAATGGATTGGTTTTCTTATCATGTAGGGGCACAAGGAAACCTTTAAGGATGATAGGTAGGTCTATTATCTTCATCCCGGTGTTGCTTTCATAGGTATAGACACAATATCAAAATGTATTCAGTTGTACAACCTAGAAATGTGCAGTTCATTGTGTATATATTATACTTAAATAAAACTGTTAAAAAAAAAAAAAACGAAGGAAAGAATAAGGACAATTCCTGGATCAAAAAAAGAGTTCAGTGTTTTAGTTTCTTATCATTCCAGGCAGGAAAAAAGCAAGTGATATCATTATTATAGCTTGTAGAGCCTCAAGAAATGAGGTTCCTGCATCTTGGGTTCTAGGAAGGAGCTGCAGTTCTGGTCTCAACAAGGTCAGTGCAGAGTCTCTGGTTTGTGCAGTGCTGCCTTAGGCTGTTAGAGAGAGCAGGAGGTTGTGTGCTCCCTGTATGGGCCCAGCCAGATGCCTTCTCACTCTGTTCCCTGGGCACGAAGTACCCACCAATTCATTTAAAACATTTAAATGGACGCCAGTCTCAAACTTAGAGTTTGTCCCATTGTTTCTACATTCAAATTGTTGTGTTATGATTGAGTTGTATAACATTTAAAATGAAGGCCTATAGGTTTCAATTACAGCACTGTTTGAAGAAAATCTTTATAAATATGATATTTGTGGGACAGAGTTGCTCCAGACTCCAGGTCCAGGGTCAAGATCGTGCCAGGGACTCTTTCTAAGAATGATGGTGAGGGCTTTGGAAGTATAAAGAGAGTAAGAGTGGAGAGAGAGGGGAAAACTCAATGCTTGGGAGCCTTTGGTGAGTTAGAATTTCTCCGTGAGTGAGACAGCAAGTACAAAACAAATGAAAGATTTCTACTTGGGTGAGTGGGTGAATGCTATTTTTTTCCCATGGGTCCCCATCTTTAGCACACAACAAAGTCACTCCCAGACTGCTGGCCCCGCCCCTAAAGTTTCCAGTTAGTTTTGGATGGAGAATAAAAATTTATCTTTCCAAGTTCTCTTGAGGCTGATTGTACTAGCTGTGGGACCACACTTTGAGAAACCTTGGCTTTTGCTGAGAAAGGTGAGCCTAGATAAGTAATAAGTCTGTAGTGGGATGATGGTAGCTTAGATTGTGGCCGTACCAGGTTTGAGGTGACAATGGGATATTTGGTTAGAAACATCTTTTGTTAAAAAAAGTTGTCTTGGATTTTAGGAAAGAGGCCAGGCCTTGAGGTCTTTATGGAGCTAAAGTACTCTATTTGATATTGTGTACATAAGATTACTCAGGTATCTATATGCCCAAGAGACACAAGACAAAAAAAGGGCTAAGAAAAACCCTAGGAAACTCACATGAAGGGGGCAGAGAGAAAAAGCAGTTAGAGAAAGGAGGAAGACTGGAAGAGAATAATACCATAAAATTCCAGGCGGAAGAGAGTGGAAGATGGTTAACATAATCAGATATTTCTAGGAAGTTAAGCAAAATATATTCTAAAACTAGTCCTTAGCAGGGCATGGTGGCTTGTGCCTTTAATCCCACCACTTTGGGAGGCTGAGGTGGGCAGATCACAAGGTCAGGAGTATGAGACCAGCCTGACTAACATGGTGAAACCCCATCTCTACTAAAAATACAAAAATAACCTGGGTGTGGTGGCATATGCCTGTAATCCCAGCTACTCAGAAGGCTGAGGCAGAAGAATCATTTGAACCCCAGAGGCGGAGGTTGCAGTGAGCCGAGATAGTGCCACTGCACTCTAGCCTGGGTGACAGATCCAGACTCCTTCTGAACAAACAAACAAACAAACAAAAACCTAGTTCTTTAGATTTACCATTTAAGAGTTTCTTGATGACCTTAAATAAAATTTTTTATTGAGGTAAAATTCAAATAAAATTAAGTATTTTTAAGCAAACCATTCAATATCATTTAATATAGTGACAATGTTGTGCAATGAACACTTCTACCTAGGTCCACAAATTTTCATCACCCCAAAAAGAAACCCTGTACTTGTTAAGCAGTTACCTCCCATGCTGTCTTCCTCTCAGTTCTGGAAACCAATCTACTTTCTATCTTTATGGTTTTATCATTCTGAATATATAATATAAATAGAATCATGCAATACATGGCCTTTTGTGTTTGGCTGCTTTTGCACAGCATAAAGTTTTCAAGATTTATCTCCTTTATGGTATATGTTAGTATCTCATTCCTTTTTTAAGTTAAGTAATATTCCACAGTATGTGTATACCACAATTTGTTTATCCCCTCACCTGTTGACGAACATTTGGGTTGTTTGCACTTTTTGGCTATTGCGAGTAGTGCTTCTATGAATATGCACACATTGCACACACAGTATGTGTATTGGTTTGAGTACCTGTTTTCAGTTCTTCTGGGTATATACCTAAGAGTAGAATTGGTAGGTCATAGGGTAATTTTATGTTTAACTTTTTGAGAGGCTGTTTTTTTTCCAAGTGGCTGAACCATTTTACATTCTCATCAGAAATGTCTAAGGATTTCAGTTTCCTCACATACTCACCAACAACTGTTATTTTTTAATAGAAATGTATTGACTGTTAATTTCTATTACTAACAGAAAACAATAGTTGTTGGTGAGCATGTGAGGAATAGCCAGTGGATGTGAAGTGATACCTTATTGTGGTTCTGAATTGCATTTCCCCAATGACTAATGACGTTGAACATCTTTTCATGTGCTTGCTGTCCATTTGCGTATCTTATCTTCTTTGGTGAAGTGTCTATTCAAATTCTTTTTTGAAGAGACAGGCTCTTTCCATTTTGTCCAGGCTGGTCTTGGACTCCTGAGCTCAAGCAATCCACCTGCCTTGGCCTACCAAAGTGCTAGGATTACAGGGGTTAGCCACTGTGCCTGTCCTTGTTACTCATTTTTAAAATGACTGTCTTTTTGCCTTTGAATTGTAAGAGTTCTCTCTATATTCTGGATTTGCAAATATTTCCTCCTATTCTGTAGGTTGTTCTTTCATTTTACTTTCCTGACAATATTCTTTGATGCACAAAAGTTTTTAATTTTGATAAAGTTTAATTAATTTATTTTTCTTTTGTCATTTGTGTTCGTGCCATATCTAGGAATTCACTGGTAAAACTACATCCATGAAGATTTTACTACTGTTTTTCTAAGTCTTACAGTTTTTGCTTTTACATTTAGATTGCTGATCAGTTTGGGGTTAATTTTTCTATATGGTATCAAGCAAATAATTTAATAAGAGTAATAAGGGTAAAAAAAGAGTAAGAAAGTGAAAAAGGCTTTTCTTTTAAGAATTTGCATTATTTATTATTAATTAATTTTGTGTTTACTTATTTATTTTCTGATGCCTGTTTCATGAAGGTAAGGACTCCATTTATTTTATTCACTGCTACACCCTTAGGAGCTAGCATTCTAAAACATTATTTTCCATGTTTTGGGTACTGAGAATACAATAGTAACTCAACCAGACATTGTTCCACCCTCCTGTAGTTAATGAAATGGGAGCGTTTCCTGATTCCCCTCGAAAAATATGCAACAGGAGTGTAGCCTGCTTGGTTGCCCTACAGTTCAAACCCCTAGGTGGAGCATGCAAACGGGCAGGTGCAGAGGCTGGCAAGCACTTTTGGGCTCTGGCCCCACGGCAGCGTCTAGGGGTGGGTGTCCGTGCGTCCGAAGTCCAAGTGGGCGTGTGTTACCAAGCTCTTTCAGATTTGCCATCTACAGATGGCTTGTGTGTTAGTCAACTCAGTGGACCCTCTGCCTTATCACAAGGGCGCGGCAGGGGGCAGTGTGACAGCCTTCTGTACCCGGAGTCCTTGCCCAGTGTACCGGAAAAATCGGATCACACGTGACCTGCAAGGATGCATGCAAGGTTTTATTGAGCGGTGGAGGTGGCTCTCAGGGAGATAGATGGGGAGCTGGAAGGTGGGGATGGAGTGGGAAGGCAGTCTTTCCCTGGAGTCGGGCCACCCACGGCCCTTGGCTGAACTCCCCTCAGCGTCCAGATATCCCTCCTCTTTTTTCTTTCTCTGCTGCGGTTGTTCCCCCGTTGCTGGTCTGCTGGTTCCGACATTCAGCTGCTGTGTCTGTGCCTGCTATGGTCTCGGTTTTATGTGGGGGAAGGATGGGGCGTGTGGCAGGCCAAAAGGCAACATTTTGGGTGTGAAAACAGAATGCTTGTCCTCATTTGGGGCCGTTGGTCTCCAGGTTTGAGGGTAGGGCCTTTGTTGGGGAACCACCCTCTTCTACCCCGTAATTCCGTTTCCTGTCCACATTAATACTCTAGTTGGGGATACAGAACAAATAACCAGGTTTTAAAAGTGGAATTTTAGGTAGAAAGGCATGCTGGAAAGAAAAATAAAAGACAATAGGGTGAGAAAATAGGGATGTAAATTAGGAAAGATTCTTTAAAGAGGTAACTACTGAGCAGAAACCTCCATCAAATGAGAGAATGAGCAATGGGGAAATTTGGGGGAAGAGATTCCAGATAGAGAAGAAAGAAGGAGTGAAAACCTTGAATTAGAAATGACCCTGGTAGTTTGGGAAGTGGTAGGAATGTTAGCATGGGACTGCAATCTGGGATCCGAGTGCTCTGAGGGGTCATAGGTTCGTCCAAAGAGCTTGGCGAAAGGGGAAACATTTAAAGACACAGAGAGGAAGTCCCTGCAAGCTGTTTTGGGAACAGAGGCCATTGGTCACAGGGGGAGTTGGTGTGAGCTGCTCAGTGGTGACAGCTGTTGTTAAGCAAGTGTCCCTATGCAAGTGGCTTATCATGAATATTGCAGTTTTGAGGAATGCCTGGGATAGTTCCTATTATGGGCATACAAAGGCCTCCTTCATGGCCTCCCAGATCTATTTTATTAGAGTTTGACATTAGTGACTCCATTTTGATGCTGATAACTTTCACATCGCAAGAACCAATTTTTGTCTGCTTAGGGGTAACATCAACTCATTGAGAAAAGTACATGCATATATTTTAATGTCTTCCATAAATACAAAATGGTGTAGTACAATTTTTATAAATAAATCATCAATAAATGTTTTTTCTCATAAGTAATAGTCTGTCATAAAGATTTTTATTTTAAAATTGTCTTATAAACAGGGAATTTTTTAAAAGTCTTGATGAGACTGTCTTTTATTTGAGTATGAATAAAACCTGAATGTTTTTCAAGATGAAGGAATAGAGGTAGTAAGATTGAAGATAAAGGGTGGATATGACCTGATCAAAGTGTGTCCCCAGAGGAGACAGGAAATGGATTTACAAACTCAGGCTGATTATTTGATTAATTGTAGAAAAGGTATTAGCAACACCTTTGTTTTGAAATTGTACCAGTTCTAGGACAGATAAAAATGAATGGAAGAAGGCAAAGTTCAGAGTTTGGGTCTGGTGACTTCTGATTTTCTCAGAGGAGTACAAGATAGACCAATGCCAAGCAGTGCAGAGTTGAGGGTGAGTACTGTCGAAAGGCAACATTGTAACAAATCTAGTTTACAGCATCTCCTCCACAAATTTAGAAAAGGTGCTCTGATGGTAGAACAGTTGGTTTTTATAAGACAGTCTGAGCAGGACCAAACCTATAGCATAATACAAAAAGCAGAGGGGTTAGCACCAGGTTACTTCAGATACTTTCCTTGCAGGGTTAAAAGAGGTGCTTTCTGACTCTACCAGTTAAAAGTGGCCTGTTTGGGTACTTGGCAATGATCTCTTTCTTCTGATTTCTTGAAAGGTGAAATAAACAACTTTTTTAGTTTGGTATCACCTCCGATAAATTTTATTTAACAGTCAGTAGGGGGTGGATACACTTGGTAAAGTTTGGAATCAGCTGTTATGAAGAGAAAGAAATACGCTACCTCAGAACAAGAGAGAAGACTGCCAGAGAGCTTCCAGAGCCCTGCTATCATTTTAACCAATGCCTCTAAGCAAGGGGAAAACACAATGACTGACAGGAGAACAAAGTACACTCCCACAGCATTCTTGAGACAGAGTGACAAAAGGTGACAGGGAAGCAGATATGGTGTAATGATTTCTGACAAATGTGGAAAGAACGGGATAACATGAAAGGCTTTAAGAAAGTGGAATTGCCATATCTAAAAGCATTAGGAGGAATTCTATAGGCTAGAATAAAAAGAAGTCACTAGAGACTTTTGTTGTTTGTTTTATTTGTAGAAAGAGACATTCTTTAATGTCTGCAGGCATGTTAGGACTTTGCCCTTTGAAAATCTATTAGTAATGATATAAAATTCCTTTCCTTTTCTCTTTTGGCAGAAACTGAATTAAATCTTCAGCTTCTTTCTGAATCACTCATTTAGAAGTTTCAGTGATTCATATGCAAGGCTTGAGTTAAAAGAACAAAAACCTGGGTGAGTTTCTGTAGGGTTCCGGCTGAGCAAAGTTGTCATGCAGAATGACATGGGTGCTTGGTGCCCAACCCTTGGCCCTGACAACGTCCACCTGAGGAGCGACCCCTATTCCAACTTACTACTGCTTTGTGCCCTCCCAGGTGCTGCCCTGGGAATGCCCTCAGAATGGGCCATGTCATCTGATCCTGACTCTTCTTCCTCTTCTCACCCATCTTCCTGAAATGATCCTATTCTCTTTATGGCCTCCATTATAGCAAAGAAAAGAGAAGGAAAAAGAAAGGAGTAGAAAAAGAAGTGTCGTGGGAGGAGCAGACAGCAGGCAGCAGGTGCTATGGAGGGCATTTCCGTGCTCTTTTCATGTGCTGTGAAGAAGTGAGATGAAATAAAAATCTTTTTGAAAAAGCTGGAAGCTCTTTCAGATCTCCCCTGCCCTGCTCCCCACCAACTCAATTCCTGCTGTCAGGAGAAAGTGCAAAATAACTTTCTGTGGGTAGAAATGTTGACAATGACTTTGGATCCAATAACGTTATCATAACCTGGAAATAACACTTCCATTTGAGGCTTGCAAAGGCACTGAACTGTGAAACTCAGATTACAGTTAGAGAAATGAAAGAGACTTGAACTCAGGGCCCTTTGGACATTTCCTTCAATATCAAAGAAAAGTTTCTATTTCTCTCTTCTGAAAATAGGGTAGGAAATGGATAGGTGATAAACAGAGAAAAAGGCAAAAGCAACACCTAATTAGAAATGAAACTAAGAGAGGAAAAGAAAAATGGGTTCAGATTAATGTCAGGTTTTGTTATTCCAGGCTCTCAACTTTGTTGACGTTATCACATTCTTTCAGAGGCATTCAGGTCTTATGACGCTGACTGCTTGAGTGTTTTTCTTACTCTTGGAAGCTGAGGATTAATACTCAGGGCTGGGCACACAGGAGACAAGGGTGTGTTAAGCATCCACTCCTGGCTAAGCTAAAAAATGTACATAGAGCTTGAAAGCACCCAAGTCATTTTCAAAGGGATGAAATAAGCCTGAAAATAGGTGAGCTCTGGCTGTATTGGGGCTGGCCTGCAAACACACAAGAAAGGAGCACTTGAAAGCAAAGGAGAGAAGAGCAATGTGCATATTTTACGTGGTGAACACACATGTGTCTGCATATTTATATGCAAATGTACAAACTCCATGTGTGCTTCATGTTTGTGTGTGCATGCTCATATTTATACACATGTGTATATGCAGAGTTCACAGAGCATACCCACACAGATACACATCAGAGTTGCTGACTTTGAGCTCCGTAAGAAAAAAATGACTACTCAGGAAGAAATGAAACAGGCTTTTTAAGGATATTGGCCCTATACTACCAGGTATACTACTTTTTGGAGGGCAGATCATATGTTTTGCATATGTTGATTTTGGGTAGGAGGAGACTCAGGAGCAATATAAAAACTGCTTCAGAATTTTAGAGAAATATCATGAGGAAGAAGGGTTTAACTCATTCCATATGGTTCTGGAAGAGAGAACTGAGGCTGAAGTGTGGCAGATTTCCGTTCTAAATGAGAATGGCTTTCTAACAATTAGTACCAAACAAAAGACACGTGGATTTCTTCTAAAAGTAGTTAATGACATGCTTGCTCTTGTAAATGACATGTGGCAGAGGATGAATAGCCATCTGTCACAGAAACTGTAGGGGGTATTCTTCTATTTGGTGGGGGTTTGGACTACAGTATTAGCTGGACCAACTCCATTCTGAAATTCAATGGTTCTCTGAAATACGTAAAAATGTTTTGAGGCAAGGCAAGTCAGATAATGGTTTTGGTTTACTGACTGCTTTTACTTCATTCAGTGACTTTGGGGCAGATGATTCCTATCTCAGTAGTTCCTATAGATATCTATATTTTCTGCCTTCTGTTTGATTTCTAGTCTTCCCTCTTTTCTCTTTAATTTTTGTGCTTCTATTCTCTTTTCCTTTTCTTTTCTTCTTCCTATCCATGCCTTCTAGATATAAGAGATGGAGTAAAGGCAATGTTTGTCAAGAAAGCAATGAGGAAGAAAAGAAGAATAGAGAAAGGAAAATGTTGAACTCAGTTAACTTTTTATTTTCACTTCAAATCTTGACTGTGTATGAATATGTGAATACATATGTGTATACTAGATTGTGTATGAGAGAGAGAGAGAGAGAAAGAGAACGTGTGAGTAGACCCTCAGTTAACTGTGGTTTCACCTGGGGAATAACAGTTATAGCATTTTTAAGTTCAATAATTCCTTTCCCAAGCAGATGTTTGGAAATGCTGGAGGTTAGGTACCACTTCTTGTCACAAATCCTAGGGGCTGCAAATGGTAATTAACAACAGAAGGGGAGGAATGCTTAATGTCCTGCAACATGCATGTCAGTCCCATCCAATCATGTGTTATACTACCCTAAATAACATGGCTGCATTGAGGAACAGTAGTCAAAGGATGTGGACACAGACTGGGTTTGAATCCTGGTTCCGCCATTTTTAGCTTTGGGATCTTGGACAAGTACTTTAAGCTTCTTGAGTGTTTGTTTTCTCATCTGTAATATGAAGGGTAATAAGAGCACCAACCTCATGTTTTTGTTAGAATTAAATGAATTAATACAAGTCAAGTGCTTAGAAAAGCACAGACACATAAAACACATTCAACAGTGTCATCTATAATTTTAATTTTTCTGAAATGGCTGGAAATGGACTACTTGGATTCGTCTTATATGGTGAGTATGTGAAAGTTTCTATATGCCTTAACTGATTTTTAGAGAACTTGATCATAATGAACCAGTACCTACGAAAGCGTGGCTTATGGACCCCTTGATATTGTGAGGCTTTTGTGATATGACCATGAACACATCTGTGTGCTAGGCTTTGACAAGATAAAATTAATTTGTCTTGTTCTTTTTCTCTTCCTCACACATATGCAAACATATAGTCATATACCAGTAGTATATGCCAGTCACATAAAATTGTAGCACATGTAATTATGTATAGTACATAATACTTGATAATGATAATAAATGATTATGTTTCTGGTTTATGTGTTTACTGTAGTAAATTTATATTTAATTTTTTATAGTATTTACTATATATATACTTTCTAACATCATTTTAGAGTGTACTCCTTCTACTCATTAAAAAAAGTTAACTATAAAACAGTCCCAGGTGAGTCCTTCAGGAGGAATTCCAGAAGAAGGCGTTGTTATCATAGGATATAAAAGCTTCAGGTGTGTTCTTACCCCCGAAGAACTTCCTCTGGGTTAAGACATGGTTGTGGGGGTGGTGATATGGATGATCCTGACACTGTGTAAGCCTAGGCTAATGTGCATGTTGTGTCTTAGTTTTTAACACAAAAGTTTCAAAAGTAAGACAAAAAATTTTAAAAATAGAAACAAGCCTGTAGAATAAATATATAAAGAAAGAAAATATTTTTGTATAGCTGTACAATGTGTTTATGTTTTAAGCTAAGGGAAATTAAGGTCAAAAAGTTAAGAATATTTAAAAGTTAGTAAAGCTAAAAAGTTACAGTAAGCTAAAGTTAATTTATTATTGAAGAGATTTTTAAATAAATTTGGTGTAGCCTAAATGTACAGTGTTTATAAGACTATAGTAGTGTACAGTAACAGCCTAGGTCTTCATATTCACTCATAATTCACTCACTGACTCACCCAGAGCAACTTCCAGTCATGCAAGCTCCATTCCTGGCAAGTGCCCCATGCAGATGTACCATTTTAAAAATATTTTATGAAATATTTTATGGTATCATTTCTATTTTAGATATGTTTAGATATACAAATACTTATCATTGTGTTACAACTGCCTACAATATTAAGTATATTCACATACTGTACAGGTTTGTAGCCTAGGAGCAATAGGCTATGCCATATAGCCTAGGTGTGTCATAGGCTATACTATCTAAGTTCAGGTAAATGCACTGTATGATATTCACACAATGGCAAAATTGTCTAAAGATGCGCTTTTCAGAACATATCCTTGTTGTTAAATGACACATGATTATATACACAACAATTCCCCTAATCCACGTACACACACACAGACAGATGCATTTGTAATAATAAAATGTAAGTCCTAGGATTTTTGTCACATGTATTTGCTTAATAAGTGGGCACAATAAATGCATTTACAATATGTGGGAGGCTATGTAATTTTGAAAAAGTGTTTTCTCTAATTCCTTATATTTGATAAGGTTGTGATTCATGCAACAGACAATTCTTAATCCTACATTGATACTGAATATTATTTTATCTTTTTTAAAGATTGATTTAATAGGCATTTCAGGATTTTGCCACAATCCGACTACATAATCACAGACTGTAATGATCATTCTGTCATAAGTCAGTTCTAAAAGGCACATTTGATTAAATGGAATCTGTTAAAACATTGTAATGCCATAGAAATTGCTTTTAGAAAAAAATCACCAGCATTAGCTTGTTTACTTTTCATTTTTAATTTATTTTATGAAAACAGACCCAAGATTCTTCATAATAGTATGTGCTTTGGTATGATGAACAATATTTACAATTGATTTTGTCCCATCTGTTGAAATAATTTCTCTTTCCCACTTGACCAACTCATTTGGAGGGAAACACAAGTACATATGCAACATGTGGACAGAACCATATGATTCCTCCATGATATGATTATTAAATTTTTCTGTGAATACATATTGAGAAGTGTTAAACTTTTTCCTGCCATTCACAGATACATTTGTTGATGAACATCTGTCACATGTAACTTGCATGTGCTGGAGGCCATATATTACATGGAAATGCAGGAGACATCTTGCAGTTTATTAAAATATGCATTTTTCACGATTTGTTCTAAGGATTAAAGTACTTTATATGAGTCAAGTGCTTAGGAAAGCTCAGATGCATAAGGCATATTCAGCAAGTGTCAGCTATGACTTTGATTTTCCTTAAATGGCTGGGAATGAGATATTGGGATTTGTATTACATGTTGAATATCTCAGAATTTCTAATATGTCTTCATAAGTTTTTAAGGAACTAGAGTTAGTACTCAAAAGTTCCCTGGATAAGATGGAGATATCTTATAATTTATTAACCTTTTTCCCGTTTTCCCCAAGAGTACTTGCTGGCAGAGCTTATGGCCGCAGCATTTACCCAAAGACAATTTTGCCACGAAAGATCTAACTTTTCTTAGTGTTTTTGCATCATTCTAACATATCGACTTTGGACACGAAAGACATCATTCTATATATAGCATTCTGCTTTTGGTAGTGATATTTCTATTTACGAAATATAGTGATTCTTGATTGCTGAAAATGTCAAATCCTCGAAAACGTAGCATTCCTATGTGTGATGTTAACATTGTTCTCGAACAGTCGTTGGCCGCAGATTCATTTGATGAATCTGAGTTTTCTGAAATAGATGATTCTGATGATTCAGACGATTCTGATGTTAGTTCTGTTTAGAAATAACTCCAAGAACAGTTTTTATATTTTACTTTCACATTGAAAATCAGTCAGATCCGCTTCAGCCTCAAAGGGCATGTTTATGTAAAATTAAGTAAGCGCTGGCAGCAGGCAGCACGTTTTTGTTTCTAAACAGGAAGAGGGTTGAAATATGAGTGCTGAACATACCACCTTGCTGCAGGATGTTGATAGTCGGGGAGGCTATGCACATTTTGGGGCATAGAATACACTGGTACTCTGTACTTTCTATCAATTCTGGCGTGAAACTAAAAATTCTCTAAAAAGTAAAATTTATTAAGCACTCAGAAAAATGCTATTGGGATTATAAAATAATAATCATAATAATATCTGAGTAAGTCAGGGTCCACAAAAACAAAACTTTAAATGACAGCCTTTCCCTCATTTATACCCCTACCCATAACACCAATAGGTGGGTTACCAGAATTTATGAGAAATTTCATTTACTGATTTGTGTTTGTTGGCCTTTGAGGCAGCTCAACCTAGAAAGAAAAGCTGACAGTCCTTTGGTGGTGTGACTGGGCTACTCAGGATACTACTGACTTGCCTAAAGTGCTCCTGTTGCATTAGTTTATACAGTAATAATCTGGATATTATTTGCATTATTTTCTTTTGCATTAATTCTTTTGTTTGTGTTTTGTGCATTAAAGATTTAATCACATAAAAAATATGAGTACTGGGGCCAGGCACGGTGGCTCACGCCTATAATCCCAGCACTTTGGGAGGCCGAGGCGGGTGGATCATGAGGTCAAGAGATCGAGACCATCCTGGTCAACATGACATGGTGAAACCCCGTCTCTACTAAAAATACAAAAAATTAGCTGGGCATGGTGGTGCATGCCTGTAATCCCAGCTACTCAGGAGGCTGAGGCAGGAGAATTGCCTGAACCCTGAACCCAGGAGGCGGAGGTTGTGGTGAGCGAGATCGCGCCATTGCACTCCAGCCTGGGTACCTGGGTAACAAGAGCGAAACTCTGTCTCAAAAAGAAAAAAAAATATGAGTACCCACCACCATTTATTCCTTGTTAGCAAAGACACAAAGGCATTGAATAGAGAATCACATTTGTAAAAAGGTCTGTACAGGAAAGCAGTCTGGTGTAGTAAAAAGTAGAGTTTGAGACCTCCAAATTTCAAACTCAAATGTCAACCCCGTTGTTTTCTTGTGGTGTGACTAAGGCACCCTAGAATCTTCACTGAGCTTTAGTTTCCCCGCATGCAAGTTGTGGACTTTAATGCCGATTTTGTTAGAGTTGTGAAAACAGGAGACGAAGAGGTCAAAGTCATTTCACTTGGTGTCTGGTATATAGTAGATGCTCATAAACTATTGTAGCAACTAACAGCCATGGCTGTTATTATCTTTATGTTAAAATTATTTTTTGATTTTTAATTTTTGTAGGTACACAGTAGATGTATATATTTGTGAAGTATGTTAGATGTTTTGGTAAGGCATGCACTATGAAATCATCATATTACGGAGAATGGAGTATCCATGCCCTCAGGCATTTATTCTTTGTGTTACAAACAATACAATTATACTCTTTTAGTCATTTAAAAATATATCATTAAGTTATTATTGACTACAGTCACACTGTTGTGCTATTGAATACTAGGTCTTATTCATTTTCTTGAATTATTTTTTATACCCACTATATGGTTGAAATTTTTGCTAAATGAATACTGTTAAAGTACTGTCATTTGTTTTTAATTACAATATTATGAAATAGTGCTTGCAACAATAATAGCAACAAAAAGACCAAGGACCCAGTCCAACGATTTGCTATGTAGTTAGCAGACAGAAACCTCCAATCTTCAACAACATAGGCTGCAGACTTTAGGGAGAAGACACAAGAATGCCCTGTGTGACTGAAATATACACAAAACTGCTTACCATGCATGGAATTAGTGTTTCCATGCATGCTAAGTTTGAAAGTTTCCTCAAAGTAACCAATATGGGTTTGTGATTTGGATATAGGTAACAAATGAGCTTTAGGTGTGTGTATATATATGTATGTATGAATGCACCTTAATTTATAATTAGGAGCAAGGCTAAAGTGCAATACAAATAAATTACAAACCAGAACATTATGAACTTATTTAACAACTATTAATGCCACAAATATTGTGGTATATACAAGTAGAGGTGTAGAGATTTTTAAGACATAGTCCTTAAAATCAAGTTTTTTAGGCCAATAACCCAGCACTTGCAACACAGATAAATGATAAACGCTATAGAGAGTTTTATGCCACAACCAATAGTGTACACAGAAGGACATCTGCTTTACTTGAAAAGGTCAGGGGAAATGGAAATGCCTTTAGGAATGAATAATAAAGATTAAATAACAGCTATTCAGGAAGACAAAAAGATTGGGTAATTCTAGTCAGAAGGAACCGTGTGTGCAAAGGTACAGACTTCATTGAATGTGGATATATGATAGGTCAGGGAAACACAAGAAATAAGTACAAAGGGGTGAACAGGGACCAGATCATCATATTGTTTGTATAGGATATTACGAAGCAAAAGAAGAGGCCCAATAATCAGCAGTAGTAGGCAGAAATTTATCAGTTGCCCCTACAAGTTAGTGAAGTAAACATTTCAAGGAATCCATATCATTTGGGTTGTTTGTTTTTGAAACTGAATCTTGCTCTGTTGCCAGGCTGGAGTGCAGTGGCCTGATCTCGGCTCACTGCAACCTCCACCTCCGGGGTTTAAGTGATTCTCCTTCCTTAGCCTCCCAAGTAGCTGGGACTACAGGTGCATGCCACCACACCCCACTAATTTTTGTATTTTTAGAAGAGACAAGGTTTCACCATGTTGGCCAGGATGGTCTCGATCTCTTGACCTAGTGATCCACCCACTTCGGCCTCCCGAAGTGCTGGGATTACAGGAGTGAGCCACCGTACCTGGCCTATCATTTGGATTTTTATTATAGGTTCTCTTTTACAAGTTCTTCTTTCCCTGTCCTAATTCTGCTCCCTAAGGGAGCCCACACATTGTGACCACACTGATTGTATATTTTTGTGCTCCACGTGGGCCACAAACTGCTTAGAAGTGGAGTTTTTGGTAGAACAAAGGAACTTGTATTTGTGTAATGCAGTGGAAGACATATTGGTGAGCTGACAGTAGTTACAGCTTGTTCTGCAAAATGATTCTGGAGCCCGCTCGCCAAATAACAACTCTACTTTGATATCTAACTTTATTATCCCATTTCTTGCATTTATTTCAGGAATTAAGAACCCTTACAGTGTCTTTCTGTGCCTGAAGCCTCTCCCCCTGTGATTTCTGACCTGAGATGACCGTTCTTGCATGATTCAGTTCCCCATGCTGGGTTTCCCCAATCTTTCTCAACCTTTCATGACAATCTCCAGCTGAAATTATCCTGAATACCTTAATGATGAGTTAGATTTTCTGACCAGTTAATTTACCGTCAGATGCTAATGGCTTCCCATGGCTCAATTGATTGACCTTCTCCAAGAAAAGGATTATTGTACTTAATGTTTTCTTCATTATATTTCCATTGCCTCACTTCTCTTTCCATACCCAATTTATGTTCTTTTTGCAGTATTATATGTGTATTTGTAAATCCTTTTCAATATTTTCCTTTTTTTTTTGAAACAAAACTACTGAAATAAAGAATGGGCAAAAAGCAATACCTTTACTATTAAAGGGTCCTTTAAAGTTGAAACTGAAGGTGGGCCTTCATGGTGAAATGGTACCAAAGTAGGCTGGCTTAAGTGACATTTTGAGCAGAGGAGTCTGGGTCTCTCCTTAAATTACATAGCCCAAGGATGTGCAAAGGTACAGACTTCATTGAATGTGAATATATGATAGGTCAGGAAAACACAAGAAATAAGTACAAAGGGGTGAACAGGGACCAGATCATCATATTGTTTGTATAGGATATTACGAAGCAAAAGAAGAGGCCCGATAATGAGCAGTAGTAGGCAGAAATTGATTTTACTGCACCAAAGAAGTTCTTTGCTAAAATTCAATTATTCTCACCGTTTTTAATTTTAGAGTTTGCTAAAAGTGTTAATGGTTTGCTTTAAAGAGTCATCAGAGCCACTGTAACACTGGACAAATCAGCAATGTAACAATGCAGTGTAACAATGTTCCAATATGACTATAATATCAACTGCAATTATTGAACTCTTGATTTTGTCACTCTTCTTACTCTTTTTCCTTTCAGATGTAACATTTACTGTCTTGACCATGATTTTGAAATGAGATGGTTCCTTTGACCCTTCACAGGATTTATGAAGAGGGTGGCTCATTTACTCAGCCTACTGCTCTTAGCCCGTCACAAGAAAGGGAGTACACAGGTGTGTGAGTGTAGGGTCAGGATGAGTGCTTCTGGGCACTGGCAGGAGGAGAATTTTGTGCCACCCCAGGGCAATGTCTGGGGGAATCCTTGACCCCTGGAGCCACAAAGGGCATGTGTTACAGTTTGCTCTTTTAGATTTACCACCCGCGGATGGCTTAAGTGTTTAATGGCTCAGAGTGACAGCCTCTGTATCCCGAGCTATTGTTTGGCATCTAAGAAGAATCAGGCCACACGAATGAAATGAAGATGATAAATGTGGAGGATTTGTTGCTGATGGAAATGGCTCTCAGTGGGAACAGGAACTGGAAAAGGGAAAAAGTGGGAAAGTGGTCTTCCCCTGGAGTTTGGCCATCCCTAGCTGAACTCTTCTCTGAAGTCCCCCATCAAGCTGTCCCTTTGAAGTCAAGCTACTCCTCTCTGACATCCAGCTGCTTCTTCCCTTCTCTCCTTCTCTGCTCCTCCACTCCAGTGGAGCATGGGGATTTTTTGATGCAGGATTGAGGGGCAAGGCAGGCCAGGCTTTTGGAAAAGACATCATTAAGGTGGGAAAAGAGGAATGCATGTTCTCACTTTGGGCTGCAGGTTCAGGCTTGAGGTTGGGGCTTCACCACAGAC
Organism: Cebus imitator; assembly: GCF_001604975.1. NCBI lineage: Eukaryota > Metazoa > Chordata > Mammalia > Primates > Cebidae > Cebus > Cebus imitator. The sequence goes on along the minus strand of NW_016107325.1, from coordinate 1,621,791 downwards.
CTGCCCTTCTCTTCCTAGTATTTCCCTGCTTCTGTCCATATTAATTTCATATATCCTCACCAGGAATAGCTGTTAGGTGAAAGGCATTGCACAATTCCAGCAGGCACATTATTCTTTGGGCAGTATTATCACACTTAATGTTTTCATCATTATATTTCCAATGGTATTCTTATAGCTTTGGAGTTGTGCGATACTGCAGCTTTGCACATGTGTAAGCATACAATACTTGTCTGACTTGGCTCGGTTGTTAATCTGTTCTTCCTTAACCTGTGCTTTTCACCATCTCCTTATAGTGATATTCATCTCAATGTTCATTTTGACAAACCACAGTAACATTGTCCAGATCAAATAAAATGAGACTTTCTTCTTGATTTAAAGTCTGTCTTAGCATTGAGTCTTAGAGAATGGGACTGGCTGGGTGGAGAGTGCTGTAACTATTTCTGCTTTGATAATTTTGTCCTGATTACATACTCTCATTTGTAGCAAAAATAAATTTTACCTGTAGATGAAAAGCTATTTATATTAGTTTTAAAATCCTTTGGGGAGCATGATCCTCCTTGCATTCAGAGAATTTGTATTCTGGGATATCAGCATTACCACTGATGATCATAAACACTTTCAGATACATAGTCTCTTGTTCCCTTTGTGTTACATAAAATTCTGGGTCACCATTTTGGTTTTCCCTCAATCATTAGCTATAGGAGCTTTCTGACAACACAGAATAATTTGTCTTGTTCTGTATTGTCGCCACTTTAAGAATACCTCAACACTTGAATCAGAAACTTCTCATTTTTGAATGTTGAAAATATAGCACTTTATGCTATTTTAAAGAAGTTAGAGTGGTACTTAGTTAACTAGTCAACTTGTCCACACAAAATCACTATCTTCTCAAGGGAGGAAGTGCTGTTCAAATAGTCAGAAACATATGTATTTGTACAGAAACTCAGTCTAGTCTACAGTGCTCGGAGTAAGCATGTTTAGCCAGGTTAATAGAAATAATTTTCAGGGTTCAGGTCAAGAGCACAAAGATTAAAAGCATAGAAAGTTGTCTTGGGAACTGCTTGTGAGAAGCTATGGATGATCAGCTATCCAAATGAGCTGTGACAAAGAGTGGACTTCACTATTTTTAAAAGCTTCCTCCGTCTCTTCCAAAAATAATTGTTTTTTTTTTTTTAATGAAGAAAGATTTAAAGATCTTTTAATGAAAAGATCTTTTTCTTTTTAAAAGATCTTGTTTCATTTTAATATAAAAATAGCTACCTTATTTGATGTCAGGATGTTCAAGTTTGTAATGAAGCCAGTTTTAAGCCTCTAGTCCTTGTGAATTCTATCACTAAAGAAGAGAATAATTTTACAGTAGAAGGTTATTTCATGATTGCTAAATATCTGAAGGATTTTTCTTCCCTTTTCTCTTTTTCCATTCATCCATTCACAGTATCTATGTACCTGGTACCATGACAAATGCAGGGAATATCAAAATGGAATAAGTTAGTGTCCTGGCTATCCAGAAGTTCTTTAATAGTGGGGAAAGCAGACATATAAATACAGTTAAATAAATATCAAGAAAAGTGAGCATGAAAGGTGTCAGGGGAACTGCTGAGGAAGGAGAGGTAAATTGTGTCTCAGTGTTTGCCTTTCTGCTTATTCTGTGACCAAGAACTTCTTTATCATCCTTGATTGTGAATTGGCTACAGGGCTTAACTTTACTCTTTTTAAGAGTTCTTCCCTGGTTTTATAAATTCTGGCTTCCAATACATCATTCTCTATCATCTGTCTACTATCTGAAGTTTAGAAATTAGCACACGAAATGCAGTGGTCTAGCTATTACTTGCTTAACTGAGACACTCAAAACAAATATTGAGTAGACTGAACTTATTAATCCAATTACCAAAAACATAGAATACTAGTAAAGAGTTAAAGCTTATGAAAAAAATGTACAATTCTAAGAAGTAGTCATGTTCTCACTCTTCATATCTATACATAAAGCATGAATTCTAAAGTCAATGGTTTGGGTTTGAATCTTGGCTATGACAATTTGGAATTGAGTGATTTTAGGGAAGCTATCATTGGGTTTTTGTGAGAAAAAAATAAAATACAGTGCATAAAGGATAGAGTACATTACTGTTCATATAGTAAATGTTCAATAATCATTGGCTACTATTATTTCCTGATTTGCATCATCCTAATCTTGCTCCTGCTGTTAAAAGACAGTATTTTTTCTTAGGTATGGTCTGAAGCATTTACTTAAGTGGTATGATTTCAAGAAACAATGGAAAGAAATATCAAAAATATTTCACAAGACTACAATAGAAGTTCTAATGACTGTAATTCAATAAGTTATTAGTTCTGAAGCTTTCCCCACATTTGATATTCTAATCTATTAATGTCCTTATATGCAGAGGAAAAAGAAAATTGGCTTGACCCAAGGTACCTCCTCTAACCTCCTTTGACATAATTGACAACTGAGGGGAATTGGAGAAGATAATCTAAAAGGGCACTAAAAACAACTTCACCTATTTTACATTTTTGTGAAAAGTTGGATGTATTTGCCTCTACTATTTCACATTGTAGTCATTAGATCTAATGCGAAAAACCAAGGGCATCAACTAAAAAATACAACTTAGATGGTTTTCCAATTTCTTGATGTGGCTGTCTTCTCAAAGTTGAGGAAGATGATTCAGCCTGTGGGAATGTATTGCTTAAGAATGCATTCATTTTTCTTTCACATACTATGGGCACAAGGTGATGATGGTTGAGATATATTCAGTCCATCCTTTTGCTGAGGAAAAAAATTTGGATAGTATATAAAAAAGAAGTATTTACTTGAATTCTTTTGAATTTTAACAAGCTAGAAAGAAAGCTGAACAAAATGGGTGAAAATGGAGGTGAGGCTGAGTTCAGTGAGGCAGTGTTTAAAGATTATTTTCTCCTGGAATTGCTAAATTTAGTAAGAGGTCACATAAGGCTGAGCCGCTGAGCAGAACTTTAGACATCCATGCTCAGAGAAGTGGAAGATTAAAATATACAGAAGGAGGGAAGAGACACAAGGAATACAGTGAGAAGTGTTAAAATATGTTTAATCAAAGTCTAAGGGGAGAGAAGAAAAAAGTGGGACAGGAGCAACTGATAAAAGACAGTAAGCCAAAGATTTAAGAAGCCCTACAAACCCCAAGCAATAATAAGAAAAATAAAAGAACACTTAAGAAATTAAAAAAAAAATAAAAGAAATCCAGAAAACTAAAGACAAAAAAAATTTAAATGGAGCTGAAGAAGAAACACTGGTTATCTTCAAAGAAGCAATATTTGGACTGACAGCTAAATTCTCAAAAGAAAAACAAAACCAAAAACCAACAAAAATAAAAAATAAAAAGCAAACGAGAAAGAAATGGAACTATTTCTTTACAATATTAAAATAAAAACAATTGCTGACAAAAAATTTCATAGATGATGAAAATATTTTTCAGAAGAGCATCTTCAGAAAACAAAAATTGGCCCAAAATTATGACCACCAGACTCACATTCACAGTTAAAACAAAAAATTCAAGGGTATTCTTCAAGGAAAATAGAAGAAAAATAAATCTAGATAGAAGCTTTGAGATTCAGAAAAGATCAAAGAACAATAAAAATAGTGAAATTCTAAAATGCACATAAATCCAAATGGAAATTGACTGTATAATACAATAGTAATAATAATGATGTCTTACAAAGGTTAAAATGCAAAGAAGTAACTTATAAAATAAAAATGGCATATAATATGGGGGGTTAGGCACTTCAATTAAAACATTGCAAATTTTTTACTTTGTAAGATGGCAAATTTATCGAGTTAGACTTAAATTTATCAGGAATGTACAGTACAATTTCTAGAGTAAGCACAAAAAATAAACATACCTAAAAATTTCATATTGATAGACAGGAAAGCGAAAATAAAGAAAAATCATCAATCCTTTAGGAGAAATTAGAACACTTGTACACTGTTGATGGGAATGTATAGTGGTGAAGCTGTTATGGAAAACAGTATGGCTGTTCCTCAAAAAACTACAGTTGCCATAAGACTCAGCAATTCTTTTTTTAAAAAATTTATTTTTTATACTTTAAGTTCTGGGGTACATGTGCAGATTGTGCAGGTTTGTTACATAGTTATTCACGTGCCGTGGTGGTGGTTTGCTGCATCCATTGCCCCGTCATCTATATTAGGTATTTCTCCTAATGCCACCCCTCCCCAATCCCCGACATCCTGCTATTCCTCTCCTAGTCCCCCACTCCCATATCCCGATTCTGTCTCTGGTTATATACTCCAGAAGGATTAAAAGCAGGATCTCTAAGTGATATTTGTACAGCAATAATCATAGCAACTATTCACATTAACTAAAACATGGAAGCAACCTAAAAGTCCACTGACAGACGAAAGGATAAGAAAAATGCAGTATATATGTACAATGAAATATTATCCAGTCTTGAAAAGAAAAAAAATTCTAACATATGCTATAATGTGAATGAACCTCAAGGACATTATACTAAGTGAAATAAACCAATCACAAAACAAAGACAAATTATGTATGATTCCACTTTTGTTAGGTTCCTAGAATAGTCAAAATCATAGCTACAGAAAGTAGAATGGTAGTTGTAAGAGCATAGGAGGAAGACAGCAGAAAAGTTATTGTTTAATGGGAATAGAGTTTTAGTTTTGCAAGATAAAAAGAGTTCTGGAGATGGAGAGTGGTGATGGTTGCACAACTCTATGAATGTACTTAAAATTACTAAACTGTACATTTAAAGTGGTTAAGATGGTAAATGTTATGATAAATGTATTTACCATGATAAAAAAATTTAAAGAAATGAATTCATCAATACACTTGACAGTAAAGTGTGAGGAAAAGAATAATAGAATGGGTAAAACAAACAGAAAAACAATTAGTAAAAGAATATACTTGAACTGTGAATATCAGTACTTTCATTAACTGTAAAGAGATTAATGTATCAATTAAAATATTTTCAGATGATATTCTGTTTACAAAAGACACACTATTTTAGACTATAATTCGAATATTTCAAAGGAAACATACAGCATATTACTGAACAACAATAAAGTTGAACAAGAAATCAGCCACAGAAAAATAACCAGAAAATTCCCATATATTATAGGAAATTAAGTAGCATACTTCCAAGTAACTCATGAGTTAAGGGAAAAAAATCACAATGAAAAATAGAAAATGTATACATAAATTACAATAAAAGTACTACACATCAAAAGTTGTGAGATGTAACTAAAGCTGTGTATAGAAATTAAATTTACAGTTTGAAATAGATATATTGAAAAAATAAAAAGATATATTGAAAAAGTAAAAAGCCAATAATCAGTGAAGTAAACATCTAACTTAAGCAAAGATAACAAATTAGTCCTAATAAAAATAGAAAGCAGTAAACAATAAAATAAATCTGAAAATAATGTAATAGAAAACACTCATAAAAATAGAGATTGGCTGGGTATGGTGGCTCACACCTGTAATCCCGGCACTTTCGGAAGCCAAGTTGGGTGGATCACCTGAGTTCAGGAGTTTGAAACCAGCCTGGCTAACAGGGCAAAACCCTATCTCTACTGAAAATACAAAAATTAGCCTGGAGTGGTGGAAAGCGCCTATAGTTCCAGCTACTTGGGAGCCGGAGGCAGGATTTTCGCTTGAACCTGGGAGACAGTGAGGTTGCAGTGAGCCGAGATTGTGCCACTGCACTCCGGCCTGGGAGACAGAGTGAGACTCCGTCTCAAAAGAAAAAGAAAAGAAAAGAAATTGACAAGGAACTTCAAGATAACTAGAGACATCTAGTACTTGACTCCTCCACAGAGAATAACCAAAATAGTACGTAAAATAGAGCATCTAATAGAGAACACGGGAATTTAACACAGAAGTGACAGGACATACCTGAGGCATGGAAGGAGAAGGAAGCAGGCAGCCAGCCTGGCCAAGATTGGCTGGGAACTGGGAGAGGTTCACCAGTATAAGAAAAGTGTAAGTGACAGATACCTACCAGTCCACATTCCCACTGTGGACTCCTGCAATCCTAGCCCCTTTGGAGAGCACCTGAATCTTAATCAGCTCTGAAACTAGCATAGGGAGCTACCTGGAGACTTTGTGATCGCATTGCTCCAGAGAGGGAGCTCACACTGGGTCCCAGCCTCACCATCCCCTGAGTTCTAAGTAGCTGTAGCACAGTGCCATTTTCAGAGCCCAACCCTCACCAGACTGCATCCTGCCCTGGGGCCCAATAGTCTCTACATATCCACATCCCTAGAGCCACATGGACATACCTTCACATCCACCTGAAAGGCTGTAGTGATTCAATATAGGTTAGATGAGCAGAGTCCTCACATAGCAATAATAACCTTAAATGTAAACAAGCTAAATTTTCCACTTAAAATATATAGATTAGCTGAATGGATTTTAAAAAATGACCAACTGTATCTAATGATACACCACAAGGAACTAGAAAAGCAAGAATAAACCAAAATCAAAATTAGTAGAAGAACTACATGAATAGAGACGAAAAAATAACGTAGTGTTCGATGAAACTCAATAATCTGCTACCTAGGCTAAGCAAACAAAAAAAGACCCAAATAAAATCAGAAATAAGAAAGAAGACATTATCACTGATAACATACAAAAGATCATCAAAGACTATTGTCAACAACTGTATGCTAATAAATTGGAAGACTTGGAGGAAATAGATAAATTCCTAGACTCATACAACTTCTAAATCAAGTTTAACTGAAAGCTGCCTCCTTGAATATTTTAAGTTTGGCCTAAAGGTTTCTCTGTACATCATGAACTAACCTAAATGGAGTTGTAAACAGACAGTAGCATACTCCTGTGACAATCACTGAGTTTTGGCTAATCAAAGGTGGCCAATTCTTCAAACTGTGTTCAAATAAGGCAAATGCTGAGCTGTAACCAATCTAGCTCTTTCTGTACTTCACTTCCATTTTTCTGTACATCGATTTCCTTTTTCTGTTCATAAATCTTCTTCTACCACGTGGCTATGTTGAAGTCTCTGAACTTACTCTGGCTTGGAAGGCTGCCCAATTCATGAATCACTCTTTGCTCAATTAAACTGTTAAATTTATTTCAGCTAACATTTTTCTTTCAACACAACTTACCAGGATTGAATCAGGAAGAAAAAGAAAACCTTAATGTACCAAAAACAAGTAACAAGATTGATTTTAAAAAGTTTCCCAACAAATAAAAGCCTAGGACTGGATGGATTCATGGCTGAATGCTACAAACTTATAAAGAAGAATTAACACAAATTTTCCTCAAACTGCTTCAAACACTTGAAGAGGAAGGAGTTTTTCCCAAGTCATTCTCTGAGGCCAGCATTACCCTGATATCAAAATGAGACAAGGACCCAACATCCTTCATGATTAAAATTTTCAAAAAACTAGGCATCAAAGAAGCATAACTCAACATAATAAAGGCCATATATGACAAATCCACAGTTAATACCATACTGAATGGGGAAGATCCGAAAGCCTTTCCTCAAAGAATTGGAACAAGACAGTGATGCACACTTTCACCTTTCCTATTCAACGTAGTACTAGAAGTCCTAGCCAGAGCAATCAGACCAAAGAAAAAAAGAAAACACATCCAAATTGGAAAAGAGGAAGTCAAGTTGTCTCTCTTTATAGATTACATGAACTTGTATTTTGAAAAACCTTAAGGCTCTACCACAAAAACACTTAGATTTAATAAACTCAGAAAAATTTAAAGATACAAAATTAACATACAAAAATCAGTAGCATTTCTATACATCAGTAATGAAATGCTGAAAAAGAAATCGAGAAGACAATCCCATTTATAACAGCTAGAAAAAGAAATATCTAGGAATACCTTTAACCAAGGAGATGAAAGACCTCTACAAGGAAAACTAGAAAACACTGATGAAAGAAATTAAAGAGGACGCTGCCTGTGGATGTCGCCAAAGAAGCATCATTAAAATCTCTCTTCTCCCTGCTGTCATGTCTAAGTCAGTCTCCTAAAGAGCTTGAACCACTGAGGAAGCTCTTCATTGGAGGGTTGAGCTTTGAAACAACCAATGAGTGTTGGAGGAGCCATTTTGAGCAGTGGGGAATGCTCATAGACTGTGTGGTCATGAGAGACCCAAACACCAAGTGCTCTAGGGGCTTTGGGTTTGTCACCTGTATCACTGTGGAGGAGGTGGATGCAGACGTGTAAAGCCACACAAGATGGATGGAAGAGCTGTGAAACCAAAGAGAGCTGTCTCAAGAGAAGATTCTCAAAGACAGGTGCCCACTTAACTCTGAAAAAGATATTTGTTGGTGGCAATAAAGAAGATATTGAAGAAAAACACCTGAGAGATTATTTTGAACAGTATGGAAAAAGTTGAAGTGATTGAAATCATGACTGACTGTGGCAGTGGCAAGAAAATGGGCTTTGCCTTGGTAAAATTTGATAATTACTCCATGGATAAGATTGTCATTCAGAAATACCATAATATGAATGGCCACAACTGTGAAGTTAGGAAAGCCCTGTCAAAGTCAGAGATGGCTAGTGCCTCACCCAGCCAAAGAGGTCATAGTGGTTCTGGAAATGTTGGTGGTGGGCATGGAGGTGGTTTCAGTGGGAATGACAGCTTTGGTTGTGGTGGCTTTGGTGGCAGCCATGGTGGTGGTGGATATGATGGCAGTGGGGATGGCTATAATGGATTTGGTAATGATGGAAGCAATTTTGGAGGTTGTGGAAGCCACAATGATTTTGGTAATTACAACAATGAGTCTTCAAATTTTGTATCCATGAAGGGAAGAAACTTTGGAGGCAGAAGCTCTGGCACCTGTGGTGGTAGAGGCCAATGTTTTGCCAAACCATGAAACCAAGGTGGCTACGGCAGTTCCAGTAGCAGCAGTAGCTATGGAATACCTTTAACCAAGGAGATGAAAGACCTCTGTGGCAGAAGATTTTAATTAGGAAACAAAGCTTAGCAGGAGAGGAGAGCCAGGGAAGTGACAGAAAATCTACAGTTTACAACAGATTTGTGGACTCAGCCAAGCACAGTGGTGGCAGGGCCTAGCTGCTACAAAGAAGACATATTTTAGACAAATACTCATGTGTATGGGCAAAAAAAAATCCGAGGGCTGTATTTATGACTAATTGTATAACAGATTATTTTAGTTTCTGTTCTGTAGAAAGTGGAAAGCATTCCAACAAAGGAATGAAAAAATGCCCAACATCACTAATGATCAGGAACACAAATGAAAATCACAATGAAATATTATCTTATCCTGGTTAGAATGGCTATTTTTTATTTTGCCCTCAGGCTGTTGATTGCTAAACGTAATAGTCTGATCCTGATGCTGAATAAATGTCTTTTTTTAATTAAAAAAAAAAAAGAAATTAAAGATGACACAAATAAATGGAAAAGCCTCCCATACTTATGAATCAAAGGAATTAATACTGTTAAAATGACCATACTAAGCAATCTAAAGATTCAATGTAATCTCATTTAAAATACCAATGTCATTTATCACAGAAATAGTAAAAACAAACTTAAAGTTTGTATGGAACCAAAAAAAGAGCCTGAATAACAAATGCAATCCCAAGCAAAAAGAGCAAAGCTGAAGGCATCACTCTACTTGACTTCAAAATATATTACAAGGTTATGATAATTCAAACAGCATTGTTTGTGTATAAAATGGACCCATACGCCAATGGAACAGAATAGAGAATCCAGAAAGCAATCCACAAATTTACAGCGAACTTATTTTTTTAAAGCTAAATTTTTTTTCAAGGGTATCCTTTCTTCACTGTATATTCTTAGCAAGTATGGTTCTGGGAAAACAATAAATGGTTCTGGGAAAACAACATTCATGTTAGGAAGAATGAAACTAGATCCGTATCTCTTACCATATATACAAATCATGTCAAAATGATCAAATATCTAAAAGTAAGATGCTAAACTGTAAAACTACTAGAATGAAAACATAGGCAAAACACTGTAGGTCATTTGTCTAGGCAAAGATTTTATGGCTAAGACTTCAAAAGCACAGCAATGAAAACAAAAAAAATAAACAAATAGAACTATATTAGACTAAATGTTTATGCACAGCAAAGGAAACTATCAAGAGAGTAAAATCAACTTGGTGATTGGGAGAAAATATATAAAAATGATTAATTTGACAAGAGATTAATATCCAGAATGTATAAGAAAGTCAAACAATTCAACTGCCAAAACAACAACAGCAGCGACAACAAATAATCCAACTAAAAAGTGGGCAAAAGACATGAATAGACATTTCTCAAAATAAAACATAGAAATGGCCAACAGGAATGAAAAAATGCCCAACATCACTAATGATCAGGGACACAAATGAAAATCACAATGAAATATTATCTTATCCTAGTTAGAATGGCTATTATTAAAAAGGCAATAAATAAATAAATAGATAGCTAAGATGCTGGTGATGATATGGAGAAAAGGGAACCCTTATACAGTGTTGTTGGGAATGTAAATTAGTACAGCCGTTATGGAAAACTGTAGGGAGATTTCTAAAAAAACTTAAAAGTAGAATCAGCACAATATCGAGCAATAACACTATTGGGTATTTATCCAAAGGACAGGAAATCAATATATTGAAGAGATACCTGTATCCCATATTTATTGCAGCACTATTCATAATAGCCAAGATATGGAATCAAGCTAAGTGTCTATCAGCAGATGAATAAAGAGAATGTGGTAAATAAACACAGTGGAATACTACTTGGCCTTAAAAAGAATAAAATCCTGTCATTTGCAGCAACATGGATGAAACTGGAGGTCATTATGTGAACTGAAATAAGCAAGGCACAGGAAGACAAATATGTGTTCTCACTCAAATGTGAGAGGTAAAAAAATTGATCTCATGGAAGTAGAGAATAGAAAAATAGTTGCAAGAGGCTGGGAAGGGTGTTTGTTGTGGGTAGAGTGGGGTTGGAGGAATGAATAAAAATTGTTTAATGTGTACAAATATACCTACAAACATACAATGAAATAGAAGAAATAATGTTTGATAGCACAGTAGATTTATTATAGTTAACAACAATGTAACATAGATTTCAAAATAGCTGGAAGAGAGAACTTGACATATTCCTAACACACAGCAATGATAAATATTTGAGGTGATTGGTAGCCCAAATACCCTGACTTGATTATTACCTATTTTATGCATGTAACAAAATGTACAAATATTATGTATCAATAAAAAGCTAAATCTAACCATGCTTCTCTTAAAAATGTAGAAATTGACAAAGCCGGAAGTCTAATAGGCAAATAAAACAGATTAACTTGAAAAGGCTAATAAAATGGGTAAATGTTTGGTAAAAATGATCAAGAAAAAAAAGGATAGCACAGATAACCAATACAGTAAACGGAAAAAAATGACATTATTTTAGGCCCTTCGGAGACAAAAAATATCAAAGGAAAATATTATGAATGACTATACAGTAATAAATTTGAAAATTTAGATGAGGTTGAGAAATGTTTAAAAAAATCAAAGCTTACCAAAACTGATGCAAGAAGAATGAAAGTAAGCAATGAGTATTAATATAAAATTTTATTATGAACAAATAAGAATATAAACTGTCAATATCTTTTGCTGTTAAAATATTGAATTCTGAACTCAAAAAGTGAACAAATTAACCCAAATAAACCAAACTAAATTGACCAAATAATATCTCATCTTTCCACAAAGAATGCTTCCAATATACTTATAATCTTCATTGAATTCTATCAAACATTTTAAGAACAATGATATCAATTTAGAGCAATTCTACCAGAAAATAAAGAGAAAACATTCTCAACTTATTTTATGAGGAAAGTGTAACTTTGAAATGTAAAATTCTTAAGAATATTTTAAATAAGAAAATTGACAAGCCAATCTTACTCATGGGCATAGATATAAAATCCCTAAACAAAGTATTAGTAAACCCAGTATGGCAAAACACAAAAAGATGATACATCATGATTAAGTTAGGTTTATTCTAGGAATGCAAAATTGGTTTATTATTTTAAAAATTGGTGGATTTCACAAATTAACAAAGAAAAATTATATAGTTATCTCAATAGATACAGAAAAAGCTTAGACTAGAATTCAATTCCAATTCATGATCAAACATCTTAGCAAACTGTGAATAGAAAGGAACTCTTAATTTAATAAGGGGTATCTACAAAAACATCCAGAAATATCATAGATTTGAAGAATGGAACAATATGACTGTGAGTTTACTACATATTTTTCAATGTTGTCTTGAAGAGCCTAACTGATACAGTCAACAAAGGAACTATAAGAATTGGGAAGGAAAAAATACAATTGTCATTGCATTTCGGAAGATACAACTGCGTAACTAGGAAATCCTCAGGTATCCATAAATAAATTATTACAATTTAAAAGTTAATTTAGCAAGATACTTTACTGAAATGCTCGGAAAACAGGCAAGATTGCTGAATAAGAGGCCAATTAAAAACATAAAAACATATAAGTAGCGTATATTCTGCACTGTAGAGTAGTAGCTTCAAAGATAAGTGCTAGCTAACTCATCTAACTAAATCCAAAATTTTGGACAAACTCAGAGGTGACTCTTAATTTTGAATCTGTGGGAGAAATTCACCCCAAATTTCTTTAAAATTCTCTGAAAGTTTTAATCTTTTTTTTTTTTCCAGTGGAATTCTATTGGTATAGTGACAGTTATTTGAAGAAAGGAGTCTATCTATTTTTTTAATAGAATATCAGTATCTATGTAACTTTTTCCAGGATAGTAATGAGCAGCAAAGCCTCATGCTGGAGAAGCCATCATCAATAGTTAAATGGGATTTTGTTCTATTGTATTTCCTCAATGCTTTCTTCCCAAGTGTCAGCATCTCCTTGTGAGCAGCCTCTCTTTCCAAGTCCTCCCTGTGGTGAACCCAAATGTTGTTTATCAGACAGGCGTAATTCAACTCACTAAAATACATCCCTGCCAATAGGATTCGTGCTATGAACCCCAGCCCCCTCTGCTTAGTAACATATGCACTTTGTTCTCAATCTGCGTCATCAAGATCTGTAGGCAGGTGTAGGTGGTACTTAACAGATGCAAACGTTTTATTTTTCTGGCTGTTTTCGTTGTCATTTGGACACGATGGTAGAAAAACAATCATCCCTCTGTTACAAAGGGTTCAGACTGAGAGTCGGCTGTCATGGCCGCCCCCAACCTAGTCTTCCCCAGTGTGACCCGCCAGATCATGGGAGAGAAATGAAACCATAAGAACCTCCCATTCTGCTGCTTATTTTAGTTCAATCATGCTCTGATGTGTTTCTATAGCTGGGTCATGCTTACTTATCATACATACCTAACTAACTTAAAAGAAGATGCCTACGTGGGATCTAGACTTAAAAACACAGCACTTGCTTTGACTCCTGTATTAAAAATGTGGTTGATATCATTTTCCTCCAACAGTGAAATGTTTTAAAACTGAATGGATTCTAGGATTCAGAAAAATGGAAGTATGTTTTAATCACCTAGCAACCCTCCATGTTTAGTAGACATGAAAAACATGAGAAGATAATGGGAATATGGTTACAGTACCACATTTCATTTTTAATCTCTTTTTTTAACCAGGAAGAACAGCAGGAAACTCCCTACATTTGAGTTTTTAAAAGATCCTGAATTCAGTTAAATCCTGAGATAAACAAAAACAAAACCCCAAAATATGTAACTTATTCCCTCTTGATTTTTCTAAGTTGTTGGATCTAAGGTTAATTTCAACATTACTTGTTGGTTTTTCAGTTGGATATCTAGGATTTTTGTTTGTTTGTTTTTGTTTGTTTTGAGACAGAGTTTTACTCTTGTCTCCCAGGCTGGAGTGCAATGGTGCAATCTCGGCTCACTGCAACCTCTGCCTCCTGGACTCAAGTGATTCTCCTGCCTCAGCCTCCCAGGTAGTTTTGATTATAGGTGCCCACAACTATGCCCGGCTAATTTTTTTATTTTTATTGGAGACAGATTTCGCCATATTGCCAGGTTGGTCTCGAACTCCTGACCTCAGGTGATCCACCTACCTTACCCTCCCAGGATACTGGGATAACAGATGTGAGCCATGTTCCTGGCCCCAGGAATTGTTTTTAAAAGGTCAATGATACTAGTTCTAATACACTTAAAAGATTTTGAAAACAAGAAGATATGACTTGCTATATGTAAACAAGATAGTTTCAGAAATCAAAACTGACATTTGAGAAGTATTAAACTTGGCATAGCTGTGTGTAGAAAAGGAGCAGTGGATTGTGAAAGGATTGAAAGCTATGTGGTTTATTAAATCACTTGTTTATTCAAAATCTTTCCACCTCTTCTAAACAATGTACATTTTTATTTCTATCTTCCTGTTTTTGTATTTAAAACTGAAATATCACTTTAGCTTCAGGAGTATTATTTTAAATTTTTGTTGAAAAATAGGTTTTGGTTGTCTTTCATTTATACAGTGGATTTATTTTTAGAAAGGAGAGGAAAAATTCACCTTTAGCAATCAATTATAGTATTTTGATCGGTAATGGTGTAAATCCCAAGCTTTGTACTGTCAGTGGATAAGTGAGGATGGTCCTTCTGGTAGGTTCTTGTCTTTTTGTCGTAATAGTCTAACGATGTGTAAAGATTGCCAGCACTACCATAGGAGCCCCCCTTAACGTCTTTCCAAAGGGCGAAGTTATTACTTGAAACATCCCTATTTGATAACATTAAATCAAGCTCTTTTATCATTGTTAAAAATTACTTAGGGCTTTCTTACATTTCCCTCTTTCTACTGCTCAGGCATAGAATATTGATGGTACAAAATGTGTTTGAATACTCATACCTAAGGTTTTTGTTGCTGTTTTGAGAATAAACCTGTTTTTGCAGCATAGTCTATCATGGAATTTTTTTTCCAAGACAAATTTTAGAATCATTCATGATGCCCTGTGAATTCATGCTGAATGTTTAGAATTTTTAAAGCCCTTTGGCAAACAGTCATCTGCTTCTTGCCCACAACATATGACGATTTCTCCAGGAGATTACACTCATACATGACAAACTCTGTTTAGAGTCTGCTCACGTTCAATGACAGAGCAACAAGCTCCACCTGACCCCTTTTACTTTCTGACTTTGGGGAAACACCCCACTTAGACACTTATGTTGGAGCTTCTCAAGGCAGAAGGCAACCATCTTGGACAAAATCGCATCAATTCGCTTTGAGCCCACCTATTGTAAGCAGGTGATAATTCGGCTTAAGGGGACTTTACGCTTTCTAATCATATCAACTGCTGTAAGGACAGGCTGGCCTCACAGCTGAATGGTCTCCTTACCCTGCCCATCTCTGGCACTCCACTCAGATTGCGTCTTCAAAATTTTCCAAGCAGAAAGCAGATTTCAATCTCTTGTTCATATGCTCCCAATTTCCCTAGGACACGTTACAAACTGTCAAAACACCTAATCACCTCACTCATTTCTGGTTCTCCAAGATTGTCAGAGCTTAGCAAATGTTCATGTGGAAAACTAAATGTTTGTCTGACTGGCAGGCATGCCAATCTTTCTTTGCTTGTGAGTGGATAGGAGTTCCTTTCTCTTCTTTACAGGTTGGGGAAAAGAAATGAATTGACACAGCACTGTCTATCTTGATGATCTATTTCAATCTCCCTTTCTGATTTGTTATCAATTCCCCTATAAGCAGGTAATGGTTCAGTGTGATTGATGAAATCACTAGATTGTGTCTATCATCTTTAGTTAAGTCTACCATAGGCATAGCTAGTATTTTTTTTTCCAGAAAGTGAATGTACTTATTGCCTACTATTTTTATTATTGGAACTTCAGCAAGATTTCCAAGACAATAGGAAAAGACTCCTTCAACATCCTGTTGCTTTATCTTATGGAGTACTTAGAAGATTGTTAAAAATTGTGACTGGCAATTTTCATGATTTTGAAAAAGTTAAACAATCTCATTAAGTAATCACTAACTTTCTATTCACATCTTTGTACATTTAATCCTGAGGTGGTTAAATACATGTGAAAAAGAAAAAAGTCATGAAATAATGTTTTCCATTGTCCTATTTCACATGCCTTTTACTTTACCAGAAAATATAGGATAACGTGCTTCCTATTGATGTAAACTATAAGCATTGAACTTGCTTTAATGCACAATGACCTTGAGATTGGGAGTCTAAATACTCTCTCAATACAGGGTAAAGGGTGTCTGGAGCTGTAGCAAGAGATTTCTACCAGATGTAACCCATGGAGTCAAAAAAGGGAACAATAGCCAAACCAGATTCACTGGCAAAACTGAAGCTGAAATACCATAAGAAGAAATAAAGTCAGGAGTCACAAATCTGGAAGACTGAGCCTTAGTAGAAATGAAATAAGATAATAGATTGGGAATAAGTAAGAGAAGGTTCATAATAAAAGCTATAAACTTTGGTGGATACTTAAGTCTTGCTTTAAGGCTGTATGGTATATGTATGCACTTGAGTTGGCCTGTTTTAAAGAGCCGGAGCTAGCCATGATGGAAATAGTACATTTTTTTAAAATTTAAAAGTCATTTTTGGTGGAAACTGAAAATGCCTATGAGAATTAAACTTCAAGACTGCTTGTATTTCTCTAGGACCATTAGGCTATATCTTAAACTCCTGGCAAGTTCTTACTTCTTATTTATGGTAACACAAGTCAATCTATTTTAAACATACGATGCTCTCTGGGAAAACAACAATAACATATACAATATGGCAAACTTCAGTGGGTCCAGAAGGCAGATTTTAGTCCATGGTGTGAAGCCAAATTATGAACCAGGGAATAAATGAAAAAGTCTTCTAAATGATAAATGACAGTCCAGAGCTTACTCCAGAGAAGAGGTTGGCACACTTTCAAAACTTTACCCAGACAATTGAATATAGAGTAAGGGAGCAGATGAAAAGCAGTGACATATTGACAATGGTGAGAAATAGCCAATTTAGAGGAAGGACAAAGGACTCTTTTTGCAAATGAGAAGCATATAAGGGACAATTTATGGGAGGGAGGGGCTCTGTATGTCTTGTGAGTTATTAGGGAATTATTTCATTATAAACAGCTCATTAATTAATAATCAAGAAAACTCCTAAAGTTGCCATTACAGGCTAAATAAAGATTAAATAATTTTCTTAAAAATGTGGTTTTCAAAAGTGACATTGTTGGCTAGGCATAGTGGCTCATGTCTGCAATTCCAGCAATTTGGGTGGTCAAGACAGGTGGATCGCTTGAGCCCAAGAGTCTGAGACCAGCCTGGACAATATGGCAAAACCCCTTCTCTACAAAAAAAATACAAAAAAATTAGCTGCGTGTGGTGACACATATCTCTAGTCCCACTCAAGAGATTGAGGTGGAAGAATTACCTGAGCCTGCAGAATTGAGGCTGTAGTGAGACCTGATCACACCACAGCACTCTAGCCTAGGTGAAGGGAGTAAGACCTTGTTTTAAAAAAAAATTATTAAAAAAGAAAAGAAACTACACTAAACAATTTATTTTCCTGATAGTGTTGGAGATATTAGATTTTGCTCTTTGTATTAAAGATAATACATTTGAGTCTTTGAAGGCTTGGTTGAAAAATGACTAGTGTGCTACCAATGAGCAAAGTTGTCAATGACTTTTCTCATTGGAAATTTTCTGTTCCACCTTTACAAAGGAAGGTGGCTGCTGAGTGGTCATATTTAGAGCTGTAGTCAAAGAGAGGGTAGAGCCTGGGGTGTTTATTCACAGGAAGCCTGAAGCGTTAGATATCTCTGGTCTACAAAATTTAGGGCCCAATTTCCCATTACCAGTCAATGAATGGTACTTGTTGAATTTGTGATGTGTGTCTTCATCTTTATCCGCTGCCAAGGTTATCAAGGTCAAGGTTGAGAGACTATTTTAGGTAAGGGGAATGGAGCCAGAATTGAGATTACCTCAGGAGTTAGTTCTCCCTAGAGGAGTAGCTAATTTGGGGACCCTCTGTGGTAACTGTTGGTGCTTCCTGTCACAAGAGGTTGTCGTCTCAGAATTCTGAAAAGAAAGAGTAATAGAAACCATTAGTTATATCTTCTTCTTTTTGCCATGGCTGCAAGGGAATTCATAACCCTTCTGCCCTTCCACCATGGAATAATGCAGCAAGAAGGCCCTCACCAGATGGACCCCTTGATCTTGGATTTCCCAGGTTCCAGAACCGTGAGCCAAATAGACTACTGTTTATAATTACTCAGTCTGTGGCATTCTCTTTAGCAACAATAGATCAGACTAAGATAGCTGGGTGGAATTATTCTTCTGTGATTTGAAGAAGGCAGTGTTTCTCCGTACTTTTATTGGTTGTTTGGTTTATGGAATTTTCAACCTGATTATTTTAATTAAGATGTGGAGTATCCAGCAAACTGACACAAGAACAGAAAATCAAACACTGCATGTTCTCACTCATAGGTGGGTGTTGAACAATGAGAACACATGGACACGGTGGGGGGGGAGCATCACACCCTGGGGTCTGTAGGGGTAAATAGGGGAGGGACAGCGGGGTGTGGGGAGCTGGGGAGAGATAGCATGGGGAGAAATGCCAGATATAGGTGATGGGGAGGAAGGCAGCACATCACACTGCCATGTGTGTTCCTATGCAACAGTCTTGCATGTTCTTCACATGTACCCCAAAACCTAAAATGCAATTAAAAAAATTGAAAAGAAAAAAAAAACTGTCCAAAAAAAAGATATGAAGTATCCATTGTAAAATATAAGTTATTTATACAATAAAATTGAGGCATGTTTAAAGGAGGACAAACTATTCTATCATTTTTGCTGAATGTTTTTAGCAGGGCTCCCAATTCCTTTTTCTTCATTCTTCCAAGAATCTCATTCTTGACATTGGAATTATTTTGATTATTATTCTTTGGGTTATCTCAATTCTCTTTTTATAGCAATAGTAAAGTAGTAATAGCTTCAATAGAAATTACTGTGATGTTTAAAATATGCAAAACGCAAAGGAACCAAGACTTCTTGGCATCTCATTGTACCCCTTCAACCCTTGCTCCTAACTAAACCATACCAATAGGTACTTGTTTATCTCTAAAAATGATAATATCAAATAATCTAAGAAGTAATTTTTCTCATGAGATGTATGTATAGGTATTCTTAATATTTAGCTTTAAATTTAAGAAGCAGAGATGGACAATTATAATCTGCAATTTGGGTAAGGAGCAGGAAAGAATTGATGGACATTTGTTGAGTTGGGTGCAGGCAATACTAGCTATGTCTCTAGTCAAGAAGTTGCATAACTTAATAGTCATACTTTGATGTTTGCCAAAATTCTTTAAACCATGTATACTGAAAAATTAAATGAGGTAAAACACACATTCATCGAAACGAACTAGAGATAGCCAGAGTGGTGATTCCCCCTCTCTTTTCAACCTCACCTGTGTTGAGCTTTTGTATTTGAACCAAATTAGTGCTCTTTCTCTTTCCTGTTTTAGGATGAGCTGCTTCTCAAAAGGCTATTATGTCTTTCTTGTAAACAGACTTTTGGTAATTGTACCAAAAAATGATTTTATTAGTCCTTGCTTTATTAGTTGTGTCCAGTCTTGATGAACCTGAGTCAAATAGTGAACATAGTTTAGTGTAGGATGATGTATTAGGCTGTTCTTGCATTGCTATAAAGAAGTATCTAAGACTGGATAATTTATAAACAGAAGACATTTGACTGGCTCACAATCCTACAGGCTGTATAAGAAGCATGGCCCTGGGCATCTTCTTGGCTTCTGATGAGGTCTCAGGAAGCTTACAATCATGTCAGAAGGCAAAGGGGACCAGGCACGTCACATGTTGAAAGCAAGAGCAAGTGATAGAGAGTGGTGAGGGAGGCGCCACACACTTCTAAAGGATCAGATCTTGTGAGAACTCACTATCATGAAAATAGCACTAGGCTGCGAAGGATCCGCCCCCATGATCCAAACACCTCCCACCAGGCCCCACTTCCAGCTTTTGGGACTACAATTTCACATGAGATTTGGGTAAGGACAAATATTTAAACTATATTAGACAAGGACTAAGCTATAAATGTATCTCCTCTCTGATTCATTAAAACTCTGAATTGCCTTTTTGCTAAATTGCTTTCAAAACTTGATATACGTTTTTACTATTAATATTTCAGATGTATTTTCTTGTATATATCATCTGCTATAAATTGGTAAAAAGCATTTTGAAGATCCTTTTTTTAACAGAGTCTTGCTCTGTCACCAGGCTGGAGTGGAGGTATGCAATAGGCTCACAGCAACCTCCACCTCCCAGTTCAAGTGATCCTTCCATCTCAGCCTCCCAAGTAACTGAGATCACAGGCGTGTGCCACCAATGCCCAGCTAATTGTAGAAGCAAAATGTAGTGGTCACAATAGAGAAGACTATGATTTTGAATATGTGTGAATGTGTGTGCACTCACACACCCTTGGACAAAGTAATCCACTAGACAGAGAACTACAGATTATTGATGAGTTAAGTTTTTAGCACTTAACTCATATAAAACATATTTCGAAGAACTGTTCTTTTTTTATTCTTTTCCTTTTTAAATTATCAGGAAAATAAGTACCAAATCTTTGGCAAAGTAAAATCATATCTTATATTTTTCATTTGTACAGGAGTTATCAATTCCATAATCCTATTGTAGAAGTTTAAATTAGTCAGACAGGACTTATTTTTTTAAGCCATTTACTTTTTGGTTTTTGGCGTACTGTTTTATTTTTAAAGGATGTTTGTAAAAGATATTTATAAATTAACCTCATTTTAAAATTAAAATTATTATCTATGTGTGTGCATATATCATTCTTTTAATATAGCGTAAAAACTGGATAATAGTACAATTTGCCTTTTTAGGCATTGTACAGTAATTGAAAAAGTTCTTATGAAAAAGCACAGCGAATGAAAATAAAAGTAAGGCTCAGTAATTTGCACAGAGGTTGTGTTTCATTAATACATGCCTCATATAAGCAGTCAGCATGTAAAAATAGATGGTGAAATCTGGCCAGAAGTTTAAAATTACAAATTATACATAGATTGTGTACCAAATTAATTAGAGAATTAATTGAGAAGCATAAATTTAAAAAATTTAGTTGATGTTGTACATTTGATAATCATAGTCATTTTTCTACAATTGTTAAATATGATTTGTCTCATAATGCTACCCTTTGGTAAATTGTTATAACAGTGTTTGATATATGTAGCTTATTAATAGTTTCATTAATTGCTATTAGAGGAAAGAAGCTATGAAAGCTGGTACACATAGGAACAAATGTTGAGGCAGATGGTTGAAATTAGTGAAACATGATCAGTTGCTGAACCAGTTTACTTAATTATCTTTCTGCATTAGAATAGTTAAAATAAATTTTTCATATTGCCTTCAGGAAATTGAAATTTAGGGGATGATCATCACATGTATTTTTTTTAAATTAGCAGGACAAAAAGCAAAGAACTGTGGGCTCTGACCCATGACCATTAGTTTATTCTGTACTGAGAGTCTGCTGAACTGTTTAGAATGGGAGGGGAATTTTACTGTTAGGGAATAGCCAACTGCACTGACATCTTTCTCCTGTTCGTGGCAGAGAAAACAGAGGGAGAAGAGCAAGTGGAAATTGGCCACTGCCCACAAAATTCACTTGATGCTGTTACTTCTTAGCTAATAATTTTCAGAGGAGTTGAAATGGATCTTTGAAATAACAATTTCATAAAAGTTTTCTTTTCAGAAGGTTCCAGAAAATTTCAAGACATCAAAATTATAGTAATTGTCATGCTAGGGCATTTCTGGCTATATTGCTGTGTTGAGGGTAGGGTGTGGATCTCAGATTTTAAGGTACTTATCCTTGGCTAATTCTTACAAATAAATATCCCATTATAAATATTTTGCAGGTAAAAATATAGAAATACTGGTATATCATAAACTGAGTAATCAGGCAAACAGTAATACTGTTTTAAATATTGAGCAACATAGAATTGGTCTAAGCAAAGTTTGAAGTCAGCATAGTTACTGTTGAACATTATGATGTGCCTTGGTGACATAGGCTCTTAGCTAAAATAAAATTATTATTAATTTATTCTCACTAAACTGTTAGTATTATATAGTGCATATCGAATCCTATCCCATGTACTAGATTTGTAATGCATTAAGATGAGAGACATTGCATTGTTAACTCATTTTTTCAGTTACTGAAAAAAATCAAACAGACAGGTGCTCAATGAACATAACTTGATTCAAAAGTTTTTTACTCTGAATGTTAAGACTATTTGGGAAAGCTGCTTCTACTATGGATATAAAATCTCCTACTCTAACAAGAAAAATAATTAATCTACAAAATTATGTCTTACTTGTACTCATCAGGTAGCTGAGGTTGCAAAGCAACTAAGATCACTGAATTTCAAAGATGTCAAGACCCTCCAGGAGAGGTGGACCACATTAAATTTGCCTTTGCCAGAACAAAGTAGAAAGAGATGGCAGCTATAAAATCAGATAAAAAGGAAACAACTGTGTGATGGTTAATTTTTTGTGCCAAATTAACAAGGCCAACAAGTGCCCAGATATTTGATTAAACATTATTCTGAGTGTGTCTGTGAGAGTGTTTCTGGATGAGATTAACATTTGAATCAGTAGACTGAGTAAAACAGATTGCTCTTCTGAATGACAGTGGGTCTCATCTAACCTGTGAAGGCCGGTGCAGTGGCTTATGCTTGTAATCCCAACACTTTGAGAGGCCAAGGTGGTCGAATCTCTTGAGGTCAGGAGTTTGAGACTAGCCTGGCCAAATTGGTGAAACCCCGTCTCTACTAAAACAACAACAACAACAACAACAACAACAACAACAACAACAAACTTTGAAGGCCTAGATAGAATAAAATGCTAAGAAAATTATTTCTGTCTGACCGCCTCCAAACTGGGACAGCAGTCTTCTCTAGCCTTCAGATGCAGACTGGAACTGGAACTGATATGATTGGCTCTCCTGCTTCTCAGGCTTTCAGACTCAGATTAGATCTATACCATTGGCTACCCTGGGTTTGGATTTCTTAGCACCCATGATCACATAACCCAATTCCTTATAATAAATCATTTCATATACATGCTATTGGTTCTCTTTTTTTGGGCTATCCTGATTAATGCAAATTGAGCATTTAAAAAATACTTAAAGGTTCAACAGGCCAGCATGATAGTTGAGAATCCATGGAAACCCCATACAAAGAAGAAAAATGCAAGCACTCATCAATGCTTGTCCATGGGCCTTAACCAGGTACTCCTGAGTAGGACTGATGCATGGCAAATTCTTTGGTGATGCAGGAATGTAGATATCTTGTTGCTGTTGAGGAAAAGATGCAATGTCCAGCCTTTTCTGAATCCTTTCCTCACATGAAAATAAAGGTGTTGTCACTAAAAAAGAGGCAGGCAACCTCCATACACCCCTGATACCAGTTTGGCTGCCACTGGGGTAGGAGTAGTTGAGAAGTGCTATATATCATTAAGAATGGAATAGAAAACTTGAGCCAATGATCTTACACTGAGGAAAAAGCAAGACAGATCTTGGTTATTATGATGAGAGAGGAAGGGATGATAATAAGGCTAAAACAAGAGACTAAAAAATCCCCTGGTACCTGCAAAAGCCTTGCACCTAGAAACAAGCTAATGCAGGCCGTATATTCTCTGGGGAAGAGGAAAGATACTGAACAAGAACCCACTCTGTGGCATGGGGATGCTAAAAGGTAAGGGTGGAATGGAAATACTGATAAAATCCTCCAGCACTCTAAGTGCCTCACCCCAGGCACAAGGTAGTAGTAGTCTATGACTGGAGGAATTTGAAGTCTATGGTGAATCAAATGTAATTAGAGCAACAATCACATTCAACTAAGTTCAGCTACTACTTAGACTGACCTAACCTCCACATTAACAAACTGATATAAGAAGTGTGCCCATTTCCTGCTGTCAGTTTATCTCACTCTCAATTTTTCTTTTGCCACAATGTGTACATTCAATCTATTATTGTACAAAACACAAAACAACAACTACAACAAATTACCCATTATCCAGAGATAAAGTAGTCAACAGAATCAAACCAAGATGTGATGGGATCTTGGTACTTTAGATGAAGTATTTCAAAACAACTATGTCAAATATGCTAAAGAGTGTAGTAAAAAAGCATAACACATTATGAACAATGGGAAATTTTAGCAGGTATATAGAAATTTAAAAAGAAATATGTGAGAATGCTAGAAAATTTTAAAAACATGCTAAACAGAGAAGAAGAATTTATTTGATGAATTTTCTGCTGAATGACTTATCAGCAGTCTGGATATAGCAGTGAAGGAATTGTCGAACTTTAAGTTAGACCAATGCAAATTATTCAAACTAAAAGAGAAAAAAATGAAGAAACAATAGTAACAAGGGAATAGAATATTCAGTAGCCATAGCATAATATCAAATAATCTAACATACATATAATTGAGGTTCTATGAGAAGAAAGAGACTATGACACAGAATAAATATTCAAAAAGATAATAGCAAATAATACTCCAAAGTGAATGAAAGAGAGCAAACAGCAGATTTAAAAAGACAGAGTTTCAAGCAGAAGAAATTTTTAAAAATATACTTAGACACATCAAAGTTTAACTTCTGAAAACCAAATATGAAGATGAAATCTTGAAAGTATCCAAGGGGAAAAGAAAACAGCATTATATATAGAAGACCAAAGATAGCAATGTCAGCAGGCCTCTCATAAGAGACTAAATTAGGTAGAAAGCAATAAATCAATATCTTTAAAGTACAAGAAAAAAGTTGTTGACTCACTCAATAGGATTATCATGTATCATATAAAAACAAATTGGTAGATTTAAATCCAATCACGTTGGTAACCATATTAAATTAAATTGTGTAAACTTGTCAGTTACAAGCTAGGTATTGCCAAATTGAATTAACAAGCGCAAGACAAATATATTCTATCTACAAGAAGCTCACTTTAAATATAAGCATATAGATAGGTTCAAAGTTAAAGTTTTAAAAAATACCATGTAAATACTTGTCAAAAGAAGCGGAAGTAGGTATATTAGCATTTTACACCACACAAAATTTTACACCACACAAAACTATCTTTTAACAATGAAAATAAAATAGAATACTCTTTAAGCAAACAAAGGATAAGAAAATTCATTGGCAATGAAATTCTATACTATGAGAAGTGATAAAGTTTTACAGGCAAAAGGATTATGATACATGATAAATATCTGGATCTATAAAAATATTGTTAAAATGCTGTAAATAGCAAAAATGTGAGAATATAAAAGTTCATTTAAAGAATACTTCTGAAAGATAAATGGGTGAAGCAAAAATAGTACAGTGGGGAGACTCTAACATAATTAGGAGTAAAACATAAGAAAATAAGAGCACAAAAAATTAGTGGAAAGAAATGATGTGGAGCTGTTTCAACATATTGAAGTGATGTATTTCTAAAATGTAGACTGTAAGAAGTTAAACATATATATTGGGGATCCTAGAGAAAACAGTAAAAAAAAATTCAAAAACTCTATCTTATAGGCCAATAGTGAAGATAGAATTGAATTATTAAAATGCTCATTTAACATAAAAGGACTGCAGAAAAAAGAAGAGAAAAAGAATATATAGCACACATTTGTAAAAACAAATTGGTAGATTTAAAGCAAGTCACGTTGGTAACTATATTAAATGTAAATTGTGTAAATTTGTCAGTTAAGAGCTGGGTATTGCCAAATTGAATTGACAAGAGCAAGACAAGTGTATTCTATCTACAAGAAGCTCACTTTAAATATAAGAATATAGATACATTCAAAGTTAAAGTTTTAAAAAACCATGTAAACACTTGTCAAAAGAAGCTGCAGTAGGTATATTAGCATTAGATAAAGTAGAGTTGAGAACAGGAAAAATTAGAAAAGACATAAAGGGATATTACATAGTGATAAAGGGGTACTTTAATCCAGGAAAAATAGCAATTCTATGTGTATATTCTTCTAATATTAGAGTTTCAAAATATATAAATAAAACCTGAGAACTGAAAGGACAAAGGGACAAATCCACAATTATAGTTGGAAAACTCAAAATTCCTGCTTTTATAAATAATACATGTAGACAAAAAATCAGAACACTTAGAAAGTACTATCAACAACTTTTACCTCATTGGTAGTCATAGAATATTTTCTAACAAACAATAGTAAAAATTCTTTTAAGTTTACATGGAACTATTTAATGTAGTTAACATTAAGATAGAATATTTTCTGTGCGATTAATAATGCTGCAAATGTTGAAAATTGAAATCACTGGGCATGGTGGCTCATGCCTGTAATCCCAGCACTTTGGGAGGCCAAGACAGGCAGATCATGAGGTCAGGCGTTCGAAACCAGCCTGGCCAACATGGCAAAACCCCATCTCTACTATAAATACAAAAATTAGCCAGGTGTGGTGGTGGGCACATGTAATTTCAGCTACTTGGAAGGCTGAGGCAGGAGAACCGCTTGAACTCAGGAGGCAGAGGTTGCAATGAAAGGAGATCGCACCACTGCACTCCAGCCTGGGTGACAGAGCGAGACTGTCTCAACAACAACAAAATTGAAATTATACAAAATACATATTCAGACAAAAATAAAATCAAACTAGAATTTGATATCGGAAAGGTACCTGGAAAATCTCTAAATATTTGGAAATTAAACAATAAAGTATTAAACATTGCATAGGTCAAAAAAATCACATAAAAATTAGAAAATACTTGGAATGGAATGAAATTGTGGCATATTAAATTTGGGGTGATATGACCAAAGAGCTGCTTAATTGCAAATGTGTAGAATCAAATGTTTATATTAGAAAATGTTGTAAAAGGGCTAAAACTAGTAATCTAGCCTCCAATTAAGACTCTGTAAAAGCAAGGGTAAATTAAATCTAAACAAACAGAAGGAAGAAAACCAATAGAAAAAAATAATAAAGCTACAAGCTGGTTGCCTGAAAGATTAATAAAATTGGTAAGCTTTTAACCAGACTAAGTAAAAAAAAAAGGTAGAAATGGCTAATATCAGAAATAAAAGAGGTTATGTTACTTCAGAACCTACAGACATTAAAAAGGTAATGAGGAAATATAAACAATTTTATGGTCATAAATTCAATATTAGATAAAAGAGATAAAAAGTTCTTAAAATTTAGAAGCTTTCAAATATCACTCAAGAAGAAATAGACAACTTTAATATTTCTATGTCTATAAAAGACATAGAATTTAAAAAACCTTTCAGCAAAGTTCTAGGCCGACATGACATGACAGGCAAGTTCTAAACATTTAAGAAAGAAATAATACAAAATTTATGCAAACTCTTCCAGCAAAACAAGAGCAAATAAATGTCCCAATTCATTTTATCAAGTTGATATTATCTGATATCATGATACAAAATTTATATAAAGATATTATAGAATAAGAAGACCACAGAACAATATCTCTCATGAACAATATCTCTCATAGACAAAAAAATGCTTAATAAAATATTAGTCAAATCTAGTAATATAAAGAGAAGTACATAATTATAAACCTGGGTTTATCCCAAGAATGCAAGCTTGGCTGATCCTTTAAACAGCAGATGACATGGTTTACTACATTAAAAAACTGAAAAATAGAAATAACATAATGTTAATGGAAATAGACATAGTATTATATTAATGGATTTAGAAAAGGATACAAAGTCAATCTATAAAAATTAGCTATAGTTCTATATAATAGCAACTAACAATTGGAAATTGAAATAAGAAAAATGGCATTTATAATAACATAAAAACCCATCATGTAATTAAGAATAAAATTATATATATATAGATATACATATATGTGTGTATATGTATACACGTATACATATATGTATATATATAGAGAGAGATAGATACAAGGCTATTATACTAAAAATCACAAAACATTACACAGGGAAATAAAGACGTAAATCACTGGAGATAAATAATGTTTTTAAGGATAAGAAGATTCAATATTGATAAAATGCCAATTATCTCCTAATTAATCTATCAAACTTCAATTGGTCATTGTCTTGGTAGAAATTGACAAGATGATTCCAAATTAATATGAAAGCTAAATGACCTAGATTACCCCAAATAATTTGAAATATACAAAAATTTAGAAGTCTTACACTATTTGATTTCAAAACTTACTGTAAAGTTAACCTAAACAAAACAGGGTAGTATTGATTTAAGGATAAACATATTGAGTGATGGGATAGAATTGAAGCTAGAAATAGATCCACACATACATGGTTAACTGGTTCTTTATAAAGGTGCCAAAGTAATTTATTGGAAAATGAATAGTCTTTTTTACACATAGGATTGAAATAACTGGAATCTAGATAATCTACATAATGAAATTCAACACCTATCTCACACCATATT
The DNA here is from genome assembly GCF_001604975.1 of Cebus imitator. NCBI lineage: Eukaryota > Metazoa > Chordata > Mammalia > Primates > Cebidae > Cebus > Cebus imitator. The sequence goes on along the minus strand of NW_016107325.1, from coordinate 1,593,351 downwards.
AAGAAAATGAGGTTGACATAGATTATAAGCCTTAAAGAAAATTCTAAAACTTAAAAGAAAAAAGCCTACATAAGAAAACATAAGAGAAAATCTTTTGTCTTAAAGTTCATCAGAGATTTCCTAGATAGGACACCACACACACACACACACACACACACACACACACCCATGAATCACAAAAGGAAAATAAATTAATAAGTTGGACTTTTCATAATGAAAACATTTGTTTTTTGAATGACACTGTTTAAACAGTGAAAACTTATGTTATAGATTGGGGAAATATTTGCAAAACACATCTTTTGAAAGTCCTGTATCCAGAACACATAATACAATGTTACAACTCAATAATAAGATATGTATCCCATAAAAAAGCAAGAAGACTTGACATTTCATCAAAGAAAATATACAATTGGCAAATAAGCTCATGAAATGGGACTGAACATTATTATTCATTGTGAAAATGCAAATTAAAACCATAGTAAGATACAGCTATGTACCTATTACCTTGGCTGAAATTAACATAAAATAAGCATTGGCAAAACTGTAGAACTAATGAGAATCCAGAGCTAATGCAAAATGGTATGGTCATTTTGGAAAACAGTTTGGTAGTGTCTTGTAAAGTTAAATATGTATCTGTCATATAAACCAGAAATCCTGTGCCTAGAAAAATAAACTTCAGAACTAAGAGAAATAAGAACATATATCTCTGCAAATATACTTATGCAAACGTAGCTATTTCATCTGTAATAGCTAAAACCTGGAAATAAACCAATGTTCGTCAACTGATGAACAAATTAACAAATTGTGCTACAACCCCACAAGAGAATACTTTTCAGCAACAAAATCAACACATTGTTGATACATGCAAAACCATAAATAAATCTAAAAGCATTATGTTCAGTGAAATAAAGAAGACACCAAATAATACATATTATATGATTTCATGTGCATGACATTCCAGAAAGGGGTCACCATGGACAGGTGGTCATTGGAGAGGATTAACTGCAAAGGACCCCTGGGAAACTTTTGTGAGTAAATGAAAATGTTTCATATGCTGATTGTGATGTTGATTACATGAATGCGTACATTAATCATAAAACTACACACCAAATAGGGTAAATTTTATTGTGTTTAAATTATACTTATATTGATGTGTGTTTAATGAAAAATGTATTTGTTAATAAAAATGGAATTGCAGGGAATTTTGGGAATATAAAGCCAACAGTGGCAGTCTAGGTTTTGAATCTTTCTGAATCTGCATTTAAATCAACAGAGCAACTAAATATGAAAAATCCCAACCCATGAACAGTACCAACCACAAAACTAGCTGACAAAGCATCAAAACGTACATGGATAAGTATAGACCATTAATGGCCATAAATTCATCAGGCTATTGAACGTGCAGGAGAAAGAGAACAATAACTAGGAATCAGGTGAATTTGAGAAAGGAGATCCAAAAAGCCAGTCATTTTTCACTGGAAAGCACACCATGTAGTGGAAAATATCCGCCTCCAATGGCCAAAAACAATTCTAGTAAAACTACCGGACTCCAAAAAGAAATAAGCTCTTTTTTGGTATTTGGACCAAAAATTTATATATTTTTTAAGGGAAGGAAAATGAGAAAGTTATCAGATTTTTTGGTAACAGTCACCTTTATTCTGCCTTCCCTGTAAGAACTGCAATGCAAGATAACCAATCAGTAGATGAAGGGGGAAATATCTGTACAAAATTATTCCAACTAATCAATGAAAACTCAGTGATGAAATTAGAATATCTACATGTTGCAACTGGAATGAATCAATGGATCTGGGCATTGAGCATTAACAGCTATTAACCTTACAGAAAGAGCAAAGACCTTTCATGATATACTTCCTGATTAAAGAACACCCCACCACATATGGCTTTGCCAAAGGCATAGGCTAAGTGTGATTGAACCTCTGGATCCAGGGGTTAATTTGAAGGAAATTCAGAGTGCAAAAGAATACATCGTGAGTATAGTATCATCAAGGTCCAATTTGTGGAAACCTCTCAATGACCCAGGTTATTCTAAAGTTATGTTATAAGGGAAAGAAAGTGATGGAAGAGTAACCTGTAGATTAGAAGAGACTGGAAAGACATTTTTCTTCTTTTTTACTTGGCAAGATGAAATGGTAGTATATGTAGATACGTACGTTCATGAATAAAACCATAAAAAATACAGCAAAGCAAGCACTATACAGATCAGAATACTTGTTACCTGTGGAAGCAGAGAGGTGGCTGTAATTGAGACAGGACACATGGAAGGGTTTTTGGAGTGGCTGGAAAAATTCTTTTTCTTGTCCTAGGTGGTGGTTCAAGGGAAGTTGCCTATAATAATTATCTTGCTTTGTTTGAGTTTCTATGCCTATGTTTCAGCTTACAGTAAGAAGGTTTAAAAAATAGTATAGAAGAGAAGGGCAATGATTTTTTTAAAATTACTGGCTAAAATAGAAGATTTCAATATGAATAGAGAATTATTTTTGGCAAGCAGGGAGCCTCCATTTTGTCAGTAAATTATAAGGCTCTTTTCATTCATCCAACAGAAACACTTAATTGTGTGCCTGCTAAGCAGCTGGGACATACCAGGTGCTCCTGCTCTTGTAGAATTTAGAAGATACAACAGTTATTTTTATCAGTTGGGGTGCAGTCAGGGAAACAAAATCACAAAAAATCTTTCAACACATAGGATTTAATTCAGAAAATTGGTTATGCAAGTTGTATAAAAGTTAAGTAGCTAAAGCGGTGGCTCAGAAGTTAGCAACATTAAGAAGCTGATAATTGCCCTGAGGATTGGAGAGACAACAGGAGGGGCTGTGTTGTCAGAACCTAGAACCTGGAAGCAAGGATGGGGAAGCATTCTAACGGCAGCTGGATTCAAGGAAGAGCTAAAGCCACTAGTGGGTATTCTCCATGAGTGAGAGAAAGACAGAAGAAATATCCCAGCATATTCTCTCCTCTCCAATCTTATCTCCAGTCTTTAGCAAATGTACACTAGAAGTTAGTACTAAACTGTTTTGTTCTTTTTACTTATAGTCATTTCTGAGAGAGCATGATAATTTGTTATGATAAAGTCTTGAATAACAGCATATATACTTATCTTTGACATGGACATTAAAATGTATAACTGCATACTAAAACATGATATGAAAAACTGGCTTTTAGAGAAGAAATAATTTTTTTTTTTGGTCATATGCGCATCTTAAGCCATTGGTAAGCACATTGCCAGAGCAGTGACCCCATCTTTCTCTTCTTCACTGACTAAAGAACCTCATGGACTAACAGCATTTTTATTTTGACTCCTCGTTGATCACGACTCTAGCAAGTGAACAGAAGGACTTATTTGTCAGAAATTCTGGTGAACAGCTTGCTGCAAGTTTAATCAAAACAAGTTTTGATACAGACCAAACTTATCACTTTGGCACATGGGGTGACAATAGACAGTGACCTTCATGGGTTCTTGGAGGAGAGGCTAGATCAAAAGGAATGTTTATTCTTAGGGCCCCTCAAAGGTTCCTTCAGATCTCTGTGCACATTTCTGCAGAACTGATGGAGAACTTAAGGGGACTGATCAGTTTTATTATCCTCAAACTATTCCTTGAAAACTTGTCAAAATACAACATGAACACTATATAATTTGCTATTTAAAATGATTATTTTAAATATCTTGTCACCATAATCTAATTTTAAGGATTATATTCAATATTTAGTGAAATAATCAAATTAGAGCATATTTATTCTATGTAGTATCATTATCACTGTAACAAATTGCCAATAGTAGAAGAATGAAAAACTAGATGTGAATATAATGGTTCAAAAGAACTTAAACCTAGTTTTTAGTCACTTGCACTTCCAGATAATTGAAAACCAGGGGAAGTTTCAAAGAAGGGTCCGAAGTCAGTCTGGTCAAAACATTCTGTCAGAAAAAGAAGTATTGAGAAAAATTATTTTTAAAAATGAATGTTGAAGTGATTTCACCCTTTACCTTTGAAGGTCACCATTTCTCTATAGCTGGGAGTGATTTTGCCCACTCTGTCCACCCCAGGAACATTTGGCAATGTCTGGAGAACAATTTTGGTTGTTAACAACTGTATGGGTAGAGGATTTGCTACTAGCATCTTGTCTATAGAGAGATCAGAGATGCTGCTAAACATTGTATAATGAACAGGGCAGTCCCCCACGAAAAAGATGTATTGACCCTCAAATGCCAATAATGTCAAAGCTGAAAAACACTTATCTATAGTCTCTGATTATTTACTTGTCTTTAAAACATAAGGGTCTGAGATTTGATCTATAAAAATAGAGTATTTCCCACCAATTAAGAGCTACTTAACTTGTAGTTACCCAGGAAAAGTTATTTAAACATTCCTAACTGTAAACATTTGATAGGCATTTCCCTCTTTTGGCCGTTTCAAAAATTGTTTTAGAGCAGGAAAAATGAAGTCCCATGGTTTTGTATCATAACTGAAAGTCTTCTTTGATAATATAATTTTTTGGGCCAACCACTAAATGTTTTAGATTTATTATGTCTACTATTCATTAAAAAAGTATTATTAGGCCATTTAACAGACAGAGAAAGTGAAGTTAAGAGAGGTTAAGATACAATCTCAAAGTTACCTGACCAACTAGTGCCACTAGCATTTTGAATATAGGTATTATGACGATGTTTTATTCCTGCTATATCCTCCCATCAAATGCTTTGCATACGCATGACAAACTGTTCCAAAAATATAACAATACAAAATAATGAGTTTTAAATTTTTTTATTTGCCTGGTTTGCAAAGAAAGGGTATTGATTTTTTTCTATTACATATTACTACTCTTATCTTTATACTAATATTTAGAGAAGATCAGTGAACCTTTGAAGGACACAAGAGAACATCTCATTATTCTGACAACTGATGAGTAACAGCAAAGAAAACATCTTGTTTATCTTGACTTTGTTGTGTGAATTCTATCTCAGGATAACCAAATTGTTGATGAAGGGAGAGTTCTTTCTCATTTCTTTTTTGTATATATCTTTTAAAAAATCAATAAACTTTATTTTTAAAGCAGTTTTAGGTTCACAGCAAAATTAAGTGAAAAGAACAGTTTCCTTATGCCCCTGTCACCACACATGCACAAGTTCCCTCACTGTCACCATCCCACACTAGAGGGGTACATTCAGTCCAATTGATAAAACTAGACTGACACATCAGTATCACCAAAAGTCCACAGTTTAAATTAGGGTTCAATCTTGGTGTGGTACATTCTATGGTTTTGAACAACTGTATAATGACATGTATCCATCATTGTAGTATGATACAGAATAGTTTTACTGTCCTAAAAACCCTCTGTGCCCTACCTATTTATACCTTCCTTCCTCCAAAACCCTGGCAATCACTGATCATTAACTGTCTCCATAATTTTGCTCTTTCTCGAAAGTCATACAGTTGGAGTCATATATTATGTAACTTTTTAAGATTGGCTTCTTTCACTTAGTAATATGCACTTAAATTTCCTCAATGTCTTTTCATGGCTTCATAACTCATTTTTAAGTAATAAATAGTATTCTATTGTCTACATGTATTACAGTTTATTTACCTATTTACTTACTGAGGGATAGCTTGGATGCTTCCATGGTTTGGCAATTATGAATCAAACTGCTACACATATCCATGTGCAGACTTTTGGGTAGAAATACATTTCAATTTGCTTGGTTAAATGCCAATTGTTGGATTGTATGGTAAGAGTATGTTTAGTTTGAAGAATCTTCCAAACAGTCTTCCAAAGTGGTTGTACCATTTTGCATTCCCATCAGCAATGAATGAGAACTCCTGTTACTTCACAACCTTGTCAGTATTTGTTTGTGTCAGTATTTTGGATTCTGGCCATTCTAATAGTTATAAATTTGTATCTTGTTTTAATGTGAAGTTTTCTAATCACATGTGCTATGGTTTGATTGTGTACCCTTCAAAATTCAGGTGTTGCCAATGTGATAATATTAAGAAATAAGACCTTTAAGAGCTGATTAGGCCACAAGGGTTTCTTCTTCTCTAATGAGATTAAGGGTATTAAGGGCCTTATAAAACAGACTTTCCAGGGCATTTGGGTAGGTTACTATCTTGACCTTCTGCCTCTGCCATGTGAAGATTCAGCAAGAGGCCTTCACCAGACACCAAATGCTAGTGCATTCATCTGGGACTTCTAGCCTCCAGAACTGTGAGAAAACACATTTCTGTTGTTTATAAATTACCCAACTTGAGGTATTGTTATAGCATCAAAAAATGGACTAAGACATGTGATGATGGACAACATTGCATATGCTTATTTGCCATTTGTGTATCTCCTTTAGTAAAGTGTCTGTTCAGGTCTTTTGTTCATTGTTAATTAGGTCATTTCTTTCCTTGCTAAATTTTATATATTATGATTAATAGTTATGATTATATATTATGATTAAAGTTTATATATTATGATTAACAGCCCTTTGTCAGATGTGTCTTTTGTAAATAGTTTCTCTTGGTCTGTGACTTGGGTTCGCATTCTCTTGACATTGTGTTTTAAAAAGCAGAAGTATTTAATTTTTATGAAGTCTAGTTTATCCATTATTTCTTTCATAAATTGTGCCTTTGGTGGCGTATCTAAAAAGTCATTCACATATTGAAAGTCATCTAGGATTTCTCCTTTTTTAACTTCTAGGAGTTTTATAGTTTTGCATTTTACATGTAAGCCTATGATGATCCATTTGAATTAATTTCACCTGTGCCACACTGTCTTGATTACTGTACCTTTACAGTAAATCTTGAAGTCAAGTAGTGTCAGTCTTCCAATTTTATTCTTTTTCTTTAATACTGAGTTGGCTATTCTGGGTATTTTATCTCTGCATATAAAGTTTAGAATCAGTTTGTCAATACCCATAAAAGCACTTGCGGGGGATTTATTGGGATTATGTTGAATCTATAGATCAAGTTTGGAAGAATTGGCCACTTTAAATATTGAGTTTTCCTATCCATGAACACGGAATATCTCCTTACTTATTTAGTTCTTCTTTGATTTATTTTATTAGAGTTCTATCATTTTCCTCATGTAAATTTTGTACTATTTTGTTAGATTTCTACCTAAGTATTTTATTTTTTGAGTGCTTATATAAATGGTAATACGTTTTAATTTCAAATTCCAATTTTCATTGCTGATATGTAGAAAAAAATTGACTTTTATATATTAAACTTGTATCCCACAGCTTTGCTTTAATTGCATATTAGTTCCAGAGATTTTTTTTGTCTTTTCAGATTTTCTACATAGTTGATTATGTCAAAAAGTTTTATCTTTTTCTTAAAAATCTCTGTATGTCTTAATACTTTTTTATTCTATTGCATTAGCAAGAACCTCCAATATGATGTTGGAAAACTGAAATGAGGAGAGATATCTTTACCAGTTTCCTGATTTAAATATGGTATTATCTGTAGTCTTGTCTTTTCTTTTTTTTTTTTTTCTTTATCAAGTTGAGAAAGTTTCCCTCTATTTCTAGCTTGCTGAGAGATTTTATCCTGAATGGGTATTGGATTTTGTTAAATGCTTTTTCTGCATCTATTGATATGGTCATTTGATTTTTCTTATTTAGCCTATTGATGTAATGGATTACGTTAATTGATTTAAATGTTGAACCAGCCTTGTATAATGAATTCCCACTTGTTTGTGATGTATAATTCTTTTTATACATTGTTGAATCCAATCGCTAATATTTTTGAGGATTTTTGCATCTATATTCATGAGAGATATTTGTGTGCAGTTTCCTTTCCTTGTAAGGTCTTTGTCTGGACTTGATATCAGGTAATACTAGACTCATAGGATGAAGTAGGAAGTATTCCCCCCTGTTTCTGTCTTCTGGAGGAGATTGTAGAGAATGGGTATACTTACTTTCTTCAATATTTAATAGAGTTCACCAGTGAACTAATCTGGGCCTGATGTTTTTGTTTTGGAAGATTATTTATTATTGATATAATTTCTTGAATAGAAATAGGCCTATTTAGAGAGTCTAGTTTTTATTTTGTGTGTTATGGTAAAATGTGTATTTTGAGGAATTGGGCCATTTCATCTAGGTTATCAAATTTGTGTCCATATAGTTGTTCTTAACTTTCCTTTATTATCCTTTTAATGTCCTTAAGATTTGTGGTGATGCACTGTCTTTCTTCAAATATTAGTAATTTGAGAGTTTTTTTCTTAGCCTAGCTAGAGGCTTATCAATTTTATTAACATTTTCAGAGAAACAGCTTTAGGTTTTGTTGATTTTTCTCAATTGATTTCCTAGTTTCAACTTTATTCATTTATTTTTATTTCTTTTCTTTTGCTTAATTTTGATTTAATTTTCTCTTCTCATTAAAGTTTATGTGATTGATTTTAGATTTTTCTTCTTTTGTAATGTATGTATTCAATGCTATAAATTTCCCTCTAAGCACTGATTTCTTTGCTTTCTACAAGTTTTTATAAATTGTATTTCCTTCCTTTCCTACTTCCTTCTTTCCCTCCTTCCTTGTGTTCTTCCTTTCTGCTTATAGACAGACTTTCCCTCTGTCACCCAGGCTGGAGTGCAGTGGTGTGATCATAGCTTACTACATCCTCCACCTCTCAAGTTCAAGTGATCTTACTGTTTCAGCTTCCTTAATAGCTGAGACTACAGGCACACAGCATCATCCTTGGCTAGTTTTTCTTTTCTTTACTTTTCTTTTTTTTTGTGGAGATGGTATCTTTCTAGGTTGCCTAGTGTGGTCTCAAACTCCTGGTTCAAGCAATCCTCCCATCTTGGCCTTCCAAAGCACTAGGATTATAGGCAAGAGCCACTGCACTCAGCCAAAAAAATGTATTTTCATTTACATTTATTCCTAAACGTTTAAAATTTCTATTAAGGGTTCTTCTTTGATCCATGTGTTATTTAGAAGTGTGTTGTTTAATCTCTGATTATTTTAGAATTTTCTGGATATCTTTCCGTTATTGATTTTTAGTTTAATTCCATTATGGTTTGAGAGCATACGTAATATGATTTATATTCTTTTAAATGTGCTTAGGTGGTGTTTTATGGTCCAGAATGTAATGTTTCTTGGTGAATGTTTTATATGAGCTTGAGGAGCATGTGTATTCTGTTTTTGAATAGTTGATGTTAATAGATGTTAATTATATTTAGTTGCTTGATAATGTTGCTGAGTTTAACTATGTCCTTCTAGATCTTCTGCCTGTAGAATCTTTCAATTTCTGATGTAGGATATTGAATTCTCCAATTATAATGGTGGATTGATTTATTTCTCCTTGAAGTTTTTTTGCTTCATGAATTTTTATACTCTTGTTAGGTTCATGCACATTAAGAATTGTTGTTTCTTTTTGGAATATTGAGCCTTTTATCATTTCTGAAAAATTGACAATTATCTTTTTATTATTTCAAATGTTCCTCTGTATCCCTGAAAAATTTCATTGCTCTGAAATCTCTTCTGTATGAAACTAATATAGCTATTCCCACTTTCTTTTGATTAGTATTAGCATGGTATATCTTTCTCAGTCCCTTTACTTTTCATCTATTATATGTTTTTATATTTAAAGTGGGCTTCTTGTAAGCAACATATAATAGAACCTGTTTTTTCATTCACTCTGACAATTTATGTTTTTTATTGATGTGTTTAGACAGTTAATATTTAAGGTGCTTATTGATATAGTTAGATTAGTATCTACCATAATTGTAACTGTTGTCTATTTGTTACTCTTGTTTTTTGTTTCTATCTTTTTTGCCCACATTTTTTTCTGCTTTTTTGTGCTTTTAATTGAGCATATTATATTATTTCATTTATCTTCTTTCTTGACATTTCAGTTATACTACTTTTAAAAAAAAAAAAAAACTTTTTTAAGTGGTCACCTTAGGATTTATAACAGATAATTACAACTAACCCAAGTCCACTTTCAAATAACACTGCTTCATTGGCATTTGAATTTCCTTTGGAAACAAAATATTCCTAGTTCCTCCATACTGCTCCTTGTAACATTGCTGTTATCATTTCACTTACACATAGGCATACATAAGACTATACAGATACATAAGCATATGAATTTAATACATGATTGCAATTATTATTTGAACAAACTTTTATCTAACTGTTAACAAACTGTAGATTAATAAAGAATAAGAAAAATAAAAGTTTTTATTTTACCTTCACTCATTTATTCTCTGATGCTTTTCCTTTCTTTATATGGATCTGGGTTTCTGATCTATACATTTTCTTTCTCTTTGGAGAACTTTCAATCTCTTTTGCAAGGCAGATCTACTGGTGAAATTCCTTTAATTTTGTTTGTCTAGGAAAAGTTTTATTTCTCTTTTATTTTTGCAGAATAATTTCACAGGGTACAGAATTTTAGGTTGGTAGAGTTTTTTCTCAACACTTTTAAGTATTTATCGCTACTCTTTTTTTACTTGCATGGTTTCTGAAGATAAATTTGATGTAATTCTTGTCTTTGTTCCAATATAGGTAAGGTTTATTTTCTCCCTGGCTCCTTTCAAGATATTTTTCTTTAATTTTGAGATTTGAATACAATATGCATAGGTGTTATTTTGTTTTATTTTTGTTTTTGCATTTATCTTTCTTATGAGTTTCTCAGATCTGTGATCTGAAGTGTGCCATTACTTTAGGGGAAATTCTTAGTCATTATTACTTCAAATACTGTTTTTCTTTCTTTCTCTCTTTCTTCTCCTTCTTGTATTCCCATTATGCATATGTTACAACTTTCATAGTTGTCCCACAGTTTGTGGATATTATCTTCATTTTTTTCTTTCAGTTTTTTTTTTTCTTTTCAGTTTTGAAAGTTCCTGTTGTCATATCCTCAAGCTCAGAGATTCTTTCCTCAGCTGTGTCCAGTCTATCAATGAGCCTATCAAAAATATTCTTTATTTCTATTACAATGTTTTTTTTTTTATCTCTAGCATTTCTTTTTAACTGTTTCTAGAATTCTCATCTCTCTGTTTACATTATGTTTTTGCACATTGTCTCCTTTCTCTATTAAAACCTGTAGCATATTAATCATATGTATGTATATTTTTTAATTCTTAGTTTGCTAATTGCAACATTCATACTGTATCTGACCAATTATGATGCTTATTCAGTCTCTTCAAATTGTTTTCTTCACCTTTTAGTATTTCTTATTATTTTTTGTTTTAAGGTGGATTTGATGTTCTAAATAATACAAATTGGTAAATAGGTCTTTAGTAATGTACTATAACGTGTAGGCAGAGGGAAACATTCTATAGTCCTACAGTTAGGTCTCTGTCTTCTGGTAGGCCTATGCCCCTGAATTATAAACTTCACCAGTGCATCTTAGACCCTGCTCTTGCATCCCATTTGGTGGGACAGAATGGCTAGAGTCACTTGGAGTTGGCTATTTCCCTTCCTCCAGGTAGGTTAGTCTCTAATAACCCCCCAGTAGTTAGGCTTTGGTAGAATAATGCTTCTGATGGTAGGCTTTGTTAAGAATAGAATATTCTAGTGTATTTCAAAATGGTTCATTTTCTTCTTTCTCAAGACTTCTTTCCCAAGCCTTCTACGACTTGGTTCTCTTGGAGTTTTTAACTTTCTGAGTTGTCCACAATGAGCCTCTAGTGCCAAGAGAAGTCCTTTAACTTTTTAATTTATTTTTGTCATGCAACAAAATTTTGAGAATTTATATATGCTTAAAAATAAGTCAGATGTTATGAGAGATTTTAGAGGAAACAGAACACAAATTTCAGGTTAACCAGAGAAGAATGAAACTTCACACATAAATATGTTGACAAATATTTTAACTCAAGATGTAAGTAAAAACACATTAATAGAGAAGAAGCAAGCTGGGGAGGCAGGTAGTACAGCAATTGGACACGAGTATCAACTGTTATTCAAGAGAGCTGGATTTGAATCATGATCTATGTTTTATTTTCTATAAGACTTAAGGAAAATCAGCTACTTGGATTATTCAGTTTCCTTATCTGTAAAATATGAACTATCAGAGGTGTGTTGGAGCCTACTCCTACTGACTTAAACAGCTAATTGTTAAATTTTAAGGAATTTGGAAATCCAATTATTAAAAACTATCATTATTAAAAATTAAATTGTATAAACTTTGAATAAGTAAATTATGTAAAAACCAAAGGTAATATATGCTCAAAACTCACTTCCTAATTGTTTTGCTAGATTCTATTACCCCTGCTTTTGAGATTATTTACATCAATGATATCTAAAGGTTAAAAATAATATTTAATAATATGCTGCAGATTCATAAACAGTATAAATTGATCTTAATTTATGCTATTATTGATTTATATTTAAGAATGTGATATTGAACATTAATATTGCAGATTAAATCTAAAAGAGTACTGTGTTTGTAACTTACATGGTGAATAACACAAAAATTGAAAAAATATTTTTCTACTATTTGAAAATAATGATGTGAATTACCAAAATCACTTGTTCATTGATGAATGAATGAAGTCCACTATATGTCTTCTTTTTCTTCAGTTTCATTTTACTCATTAACCTTAGGAACATGTCAACTTCCATTTGTGTTAAAATTATACTTGATTCTCCGTTGCGACTGTGGGTTGGCTGTAGATACAAGTCATGGACAAAATTCAATGAAAGCATTCAGTGAAAATCAGTTGACTATATGAATGGTATTGTCTATTTGTTACTGTTTCAACATAAAATACCTAGAGCATCCAACATAATTTCTGCTACATGGATGTTTATTGTTAATGTGACTTTTAAGTATGTGTGTATACTGAAGGAGAAATTAAAAAGTGGAGTTTGATTTATTAGGAAAAGTTTTTAGAGCAGGCGTGTTTTGTAGTAGGTTTTGAAGTGGGGTTGTAAATTGAGATAAGCTAAGGCTGAAATCTAAAATGAAGAGAATTTACTGATATTCAGTTTTTTATGTCTTTATCTTGCCCATTTTCTTTAGCTTAAATGCTAGTATCCTTCACTAGAATCACAGAGAGTTTTTAAAAACATATGGATTATTGGATGTCTTAACCTATCTACTAAATCAGAATCTCCTGGCATTTGAAATGCATTCCTTTCAACCCAGTGCAGTCAGCCCAGCTACGCCTGTGGACTGGGGTTTGGAAACCGCTGAAAAAATAGAGGAGGACCCAGAGTTCTTCTTCAAATTCTGGTCTGCTTTTTACTAGCTCTGTGAATTGGGCAAGTTACTTGACATTTTTATACTTTCGTTATTCTATCTCTAAAGTGGGAGCAATAATAAGAGAGTAATGAAGTTGCAATATGTAAGAAGACAGATGATATCAGTATTTTCAAACAGAGAAAAAAACCCTACAGTTACATATAACATATTTCTCTTTTTTTCAAATTCTCTAATCCTATCTTTTGATACCTAAATAATTCTTACCTCATATACAAATAATAATTTCTTAAAAATGTTATTTGTATTAATTCTATGAGAAAAAATTGCTACTTCTTACTGGACAAATAACTGAAATTTCAATTTAAAATGATCAATGGGTAATGTTTCACTAATAAAACAGAAAGACTAAATTTTCTGTTTATTAAAACTAAATTCTATTTTTATTTCAAATTTGATTAAGGAATCTCATATAGTTATTATATACCGGGATTTTTATTTGGAATCAGATCTGTATACAAATGTATTAAAAATATATTCAATCTTAAATTGTATTAAGTCACTTGGCCATCTGTTTTAGAGAAATATACCAAGTGCTTAGAATTAATCTTGACAAACATTTCATAAAAAGTGTGTGTGAAAAAAATGTGCCTCAGAAGGACTTGCACTGAGGTACTTTCTTGTTTATGCCACAAGATGGTGCTTTTGCACTCTCTATATCCATTGAGAAAGCAATGTCTTTAAAATGGTTGACAAAAGACTTTAATTTTAGAAGAATCATGAGAGTTCAAAGTGCTTACCATTTCCCAAAAACACTCCCACTACACTCTTGAGTAGAAATGTTAATATGAAGGTGACAATAAAGATAATTTTTTTAATCTATAGGGATAATTAGATCTGTTTTCAGACAATTTGATCTGTTTTGACTGTCAGTGTCATTTCTATCCATAACTGAGGAAAATTTCTCCAAGTAATCAACATCTGTATGTCCCTGTATAATCTCTGACATATTGTCATATTTATTATGACTCCAAAACTAGAGCTTGTGAAATGCTAGTCACAGTGAAGTCTCTTAATGCAGTTGGGTCCAAATATAAGGAGAAGGTAAAGAGAGAGAGTCCTCTAAAAATAGAAATGCTGTGCTTCATATCTAAGATTACTTCCTTTTGCACGTATGCCATTGTTTTATTATTTTGCTCTTTATTCTAAAAAGGCTGCTTGGCTTGTGCCATATTGAGATTTCATGGAATCTGAAGATTTGGGAGTTAAAGAGTCTGTATGTATGTTTCATTCAACCTCTTAACCAAAGAAGGCATTCTTTGTATGCCATCTCTTGATCATCTAACTGTTGTTCTATCAACAGGGGTCTTTCTGTGCTGGATTTTTTCTTTCTTGTTGGCAAAGCCTCTGTCACTATAAATAGTGGAGAGCTTATTTTTTTTTTTTTTTAATTTGCTAACTTGTTTTCAGACTGTTTTGACTTAAAGTGTTTCATGAGGATCAAATATCTTACAGTTTTACTATATCTTGCCTTTCAAAATGTAAGCTAGGAGCAAATTATATTTGAAAAAAGAATTATTATTTACCTGCCTTGTAGTGTTTTTGGAAATATCGTATCCCAACATTTTTCAAGAAGCTTTCAGGAAACTAGCTACCATTATGAAACAATTCAGAGTTTTTACTCACAAATAACTATCTATGCTTTCGTCTAACTTGAAATTTCAACCTCAGACCACCTGAAACTTTCTCGTTACGCCTGACCAGCCTTTGCCTGGTGTCTGTCAGTGACAGTGCACACGAATGAATGCTGTCTATATGAAGCATAGTCTTTTTTTCCATTCAGGTAGAATGGAAAAAAATTTGATTATTGTGTATTTTGAAATTTTGTATATTTTGAAACTAAAGTCTTCACAAAATTTATAACTTGTTGCCTTTATGTATGAACGGGGATGTGGGTTGAAGGGAAGTGAAGCAGAAGGCAGAGAGGGTGGATATGCGGTTATCCAATTTCCATGGAGGCAGCAAGGTGACACCTTCACAATGGACTCACCTTCTATAAGTAGTTCCATGTTGAAAGCAGCTACTAAAAGCTTGCCAAGGTCTCCAGAACAATTTTATTTGACCTTTTGTTAAAGACCAGTTCTACTAAGCAACTGATTATTCTGTTCCCAGGGGTGGAAAGTTGAGTCAGGTTTTACTACACTGTATATTAAAATTGTATCTACTCTTGTGGTTTCTGTACAGTACCATGGAATCCTTGATAATCTAAAAATGGAAGAGGAGAACACATAGCCATAATGCCTCTGTCACATGGGTATTGATTGTATACTTTTCTTGGCCCCCTGCAAAAAGGCCTCGGACTAGATCTAGTCAGATGGATTTTCTTTTTCAGAGCATGTTGATTACATAACACCTGTTTAAATGTCTTTGCCTTATACATTATTTGGTCCCACTGTTAACAATAGATTTATTACCATGTATATTTACTATTGAAGATGGGAATGTGAAAAAAAAATGCATAATGCCTGACTTAAGGATTAAGTTATCTTGGTATCTTTCAGTGTCATTACTCTCAAAGATAAGAATTTAACAGTAAGAGCTCACCTACAGACTCTGGGACTAAGACTGAAGCATCTATGACAATGGGGTGATTTACGGTGGAGTTACGAAAGGAAACTTTGATGTGATCTGCATTTGTCCTGGTTAGCAGTACCTGCAGTGCATAAACTCCTTAGGGCTACATGGCAATGAGAGGGATGCCTTCATGCCTAGTTGCTTGGGAGTACTTGGCACAAATTTCTGGGGTAAAAACAATTCATACGACTTTGCCAAGTCTGCCATGCTCATTGTCCTGTCAAAATCGAGAAGGGAATATCTATCATGCTGTACAATACATGTGATGGATATCATGATATATTTTTATGGGAAAGTGTACTCCACTCCTCCTCATGATCATATGAGGTATTGTTCTGATATAAGGATAAGAGAGTGATTTTGAGGACCATACCATCTAAACATATATATTTAATCTTTATGAGACTCCAGTGTGAATCTGAGCTAGAAAGAACCTGACCTTGTTGAATTTTTAATGCTTTTCATAAAAGGAAAGTCTGTATCGTGATTCTACTTACCTGTTTTATTTCTTCCTCAAATTACTTAAAGTGACCCATTACATGGTTGGCATAACTTAAGGATGCCTACTATGTAGGAAGGTATTGAATTACATTCTTATCCATTTTAAACATGGAGGAGAAAGCATTTCCAGGTAATCCTTCTTACACATTGCTAATTTAGGTAGATTAGCCAATTATCATTTAGTTCACAAGTATTTTTAACCTGACCAAAGGTAATAGTGTCAAAGGAAGAGGACAACCAACACCTAAGAAATTTCTACTCTTGCCAAGAACTGGCATAAATGATAAGAAGCTGTCCTTGTGTTTTGATGCCATAGACAGGATTAAAATCATGGTGAACAAGGCAGGGTAATATGTTGAATCAATCCATTACTTGGGCACATACAAGTGTGGTATCAGGACTCAGTCTGAAGGAAAGAAAAAGCTGACCTGGAAGTCTAGGTCTGAGTGTGGGATTCAGGGAGGACAACTGGATATTTCTATAGGCAGGAAAGTGCAGTACTGATGGCTCATCACCCAGCTGGGGCGTCTTTCAAGTTCTATGTAAAATGTAGCCACTGGTAGCATCTAAATAATAAATTGTGGCCATTGACATCAATTCCAATGGCAATTTCTTCTAACATCTGACTAAGTTTGTCAGAGGATAATTATTTACCATTCTGATGAGTCCAGGCGGTCTGCTAATTAATTCTTCAATGGGATGCCTGCCATCCTTGTTGTTCCTTAATACTGCATGCTGAGGGTTGTGCATAAATGGGATTGGCACAGGGCCTACCATAATGATTATACAGGTTGAAAGCCTGGTGCCAAGTGTTATTTAATTCAGTTTCCCTGAGGTCAAGGAGGGAGGACTTCTGCTGTGCCATGTATTTACAATTTTTGGAAAAACAGTAGGTGAAAATGTCTACATTAGACAGCTTTAAATATTCCTGTCTCAGTGAATATTGAAAAAAATAATTAGGACTAGATGGAAATGTATTACAAATCTGAAAATTAATGTTAAGTACATTAGACTGAGAAGTTGGTAACATATTAATATTTTTAAGCAGTAAACATAATCACAAGACAATTTATCTTTGATTCTTCCGAGGCAAGGACGTAGGGATCAAGCAAATAAAGTGGAAGGTCACAACACCTGACTAACAATGAAAATAAATGAGAAATCAGGTTAATATTTTAAATAAGTCTTTCTTAAAAGATGGGCCTGGGACAGATTAGACTTGCCTACTAGCACAGGACTAATTAAAACATGTTTAATTGATAAAGAGTGTTGATTAGTTATGTTTTCTTGTAACCTGCTAGAAATCTCAGATCTGAAGTTATTCACTTTCTATACAGTGCTTTTAAAAAAAAAAAAATTCCAACTTATTTTATGTTGAAATACATCGGGGGATGCCAGTTATGAGCAATATTTCACTTAGGACAGACACCCAATTAAGTTGACCTTGTCATTAAGAGAATCATGTGTTTCATTGCTGAATTTAAAGCTTTGATAATCATTTTAATGGTGCTTCAAAATGACCAGAAATCCCTAGCAATAGGGATTACAAATTCTCACATTTCCCTAGGCAAATATAGGACAAGACAGGCCACCTAGTCATGTTCCAAAAGGCTTTTTCCCTTCTTTATCAGATAAGTATTTATGGCAGACAAGCTACCTCTAGGCTTTATCGATGATGATGATAAACCGAGAAGGCATGACAGCTGAGAAGGCATGAAGGAGACAGGGAAAACACGAAGGCAATCAGTAAGCCTCTACTGGGGCGTCAGTGTGTATCAGCGGCTCCACAAAGCATCCGCGAGAATGTGGGGGCGGGGAGGGGATGAACACTGTGTGGACTGACTCACTTGCAACAATAGAGTTTTAAAAATCCCAGGAACTTGAAGAAAGCGAAAGAACTCTTAAATCCCACATCTGATATTGTCTGAAAACTGATCCATAGTTGTATTCCAGAGAGTTCCCAGGCATTATTATCCCCTCCATCTTGGAGGGGGTATCATAATTTTGGAACATTACTAAGTTAAAATGAATATGGTCATGTGGTACTAGGACTCAAGCAGTGCCTGTCTTGCAGGGAACACCAAGCCCTTTACAGGTGCTTTCTTCCTCTGCTATGCTCTTCCAAGTTTAGGAAGAGTCTAAAAGCAGTTATTAGGTTGTTTCCTAATTATCTTAAGGCCTGCAAGAAGATTACCTTCTGTAGCTAACACTTGTCTGAACCAACCTCATTTCCCATTCACTAAGGCAGAAGCTGAGACTTTCATTCTATTTCAACTCAAGAATAATTTAATATCATATTTGTAATTTCATCTTTTTTTCTTTTGAGATGGAGTTTCTCTCTGTCACCCAAGTTGGAGTGCAATGGCACGATCTTGGCTCACTGCAACCTCCGCCTCCCGGGTTTAAGAATTTCTCCTGCCTCAGCTTCCTGAGTAGCTGGGATTACAGGCTCGTGCCACCACACCCAGCTAATTTTTGTATTTTTAGTAGAGACAGGGTTTCACCATGTTGATCACGCTGGTCTCGAGCTCCTGACCTCAGGTGATCTGTCCGCCTCGGCCTCCCACAGTGCTGGGATTACAGGTGTGAGCCACCACGCCCTGCTATTTTATCATTTTTTTTTTTTTAAATATGGTTCTGGTCTATTTTCTGAACGAAGCTGAAAAGGAAGCGAGGTAAAAGTCCTTTCAGTTCTTAATTTTCATAGTAGGTGTAAGGCAAATAGAGTTCTCACTGATGTGCTAATGTGGGCTGCTTGTACTTCTTTCTTCCGTAAGAACTATGGACACTGTGACCTATGGACTCTTTTTAATATGTATAATTTCTTTATGCTTGCTTTCCCAAACCAAATCAAAATCCTGCTTACACAGATGACTGGAAATTTGTATCTCTGAACCATACACTTCTTGAAGAGAGACAGGCCAACAAGACACTTGGGAGGTCTGCACACACACTTGTTATTTCTTCCTTCTCAACTAGACACTTTCAAGTGTTCCATACCCTTCTTAAAGTAACATCCTCCATCTGTATTCTAATCAGCAAAATTGTCTCTGTTGACTACCCTCCAACATGCCATGTTAAAATTTCATATCATAGGTGTCAGTAGTGAAGGCAACAACCACTATCCTTACCCAGTGTATTTCTCTACATTTCCTTTTTTTTTTTTTTTTTTTTTTTTTGAGATGGGGT
>NW_016107325.1:1563288-1573848 GCF_001604975.1 Cebus imitator | reverse complement strand
GCTCACTGCAACCTCTGCTTCCCAGGTTCAAGCTATTCTTCTGCGTCAGTTTCCTGAGTAGCTGGGACTACAGGCACACACCACCATGCCAGGCTAATTTTTGCATTTTTAGTAGAGATGGGATTTTGCTATGTTGGCCAGGATGGTCTCGATCTCCTGACCTTGTGATCCAGCCAACTCAGCCTCCCAAAGTGCTGGGATTATAGGCGTGAACTTTTACTTGTGTGTTGTTGAGTGAATCCTTAAGCATCGCACTATAGCATCAGTGGTCTCAAAACTGATTTTAATTATAAACTCCATTACCAATAAATCTTTTCAGCATGCATTTGCCCTACAAAGTGTGAATATTTGTTTACTAGATTATATGCATACAGGACTACACTATATATTTCTTATTATAATTATATGGCATTTTAACAATTTAGTAATAACACAGTAGTAATAACAATAAAGTGTATCAAAACTAGTATGTTTATATAGACTAGAGCAAACTAGTATCTAACATAAAATAGTATAATTTATTTACTTTGTAACATGTACATAAAGGATGGGAAACAAAGTATGATATAACAAAGCCAATGTAAATATAAATACAAGGCTAATTATTTTTCTTCCAAACCTTATTGACTGTCTTGTATAACACCCTGGGGTTCATGCATCACCTTTGCCAAATGCTGTCATATTCTAGCAGAGAACATGAATGAAATTGTTATTACAACAAAAATATAATTTAAAATTATTTTGTATCCATCTTAAGAACATATATCACACAACTCACAGAATTGTTCTTTGGCTTCACTTAGCAGTTCTTAAGATAATATAATAATAAAAGTAATTTGCATCTCATGAAGCGGTATTTGCATGGTAGTGAACAGAATATCTTGAGTAGTTATGAAAAATTGGCCGAGATTTAAAATTTTCTCTGAATACACTAACAAGTAAATAGTATACAAGTGATTCTGTGACTTTACGGGGGGTAAAAAAAGGAGATATAAGGACTAACACATCTTCCTAAAGTGCAAGGAGTGAGGCAAGGACCAAAGCAGAAACAGAAAATAGGTCCCCGAGCCTGTGTTCTGGTGGTACGGTGATACTTTTAGTATTTGTGATTTCTACAGTGAAAGGATGCACTTTCCTTCCTGTGCATATATACAGTGATTTAATAGTGTGGTAAGGTCACTGTTAAAGTCATTACTTGTAGCCTTCTACATAACTCTCATATGCTCTGGGTTGTTCTCTTTTGAAAAACGTTTCATTAAAAAGTCTACCATTAATAATGAAAATACATATTTATTTCTCTAGTTGGAGTTTTCAGACTTCTTAATTGACACAGAATTTTGACCCATCTGGTAAGTTAATGTTGACTGATGGTCTCTTTAAATATTACCTGTCTCTTGTGCAGATATACATTGCCTTCCAAATACAATTGCAAAAGGCTATATATCTTGTTAATTCATGTTCTAAAAAACATTGTGTTTTTGGTTTTTACTATCTTCTTTTTACAAATATGGTTGATTCTCTTGATAATTTCATGAAAACTATGGACTTTCTCCCTGTGAAAATGCATGTATTTACAAAATGGCACTAGGTTAAGCCCTTTGTTCTAGTATTATTACAGTATTAAAAAACTTTCACATCTTTCCTGTGAACTTCATAAACAAAACTGTAGATGTGCTGCAGAGAGAGTAGTTTAAAACAACAAAATACGGAAACAGTGAGGAAGGGCATTAAATAAGGGACAGTCTTCCCCTATTATGACTGATTGACTATTTCAACCTTTGTGGACGGTTGAGTCAGTGAGAGTGGCGAGAGAATTTCCAAAACCATGAGGTTGATTTCACAATCAGGTGGATAAAGGCTGGACTGTGAGGCTCAGACATCCCTGGTGGTCTTTCAAGAGTATTTGCCATGGTGGTAACGAAACAGATTGTCCACGAGGTTTGGGAGCGGGGATCAGAAATAAAGCATGTGAGAATGAAGGTCAAAGAGTTAGCACAATTGAGAAATAGGAAGGAAAACTCTTTATGAATCGGGAACTAGAACTATAAAGAGACTTACCTGCCAAATCATGTGAAAGATTGATCTAAGAGTAGGTCAGTCTGAGAAGAAAAACTAGGACCTTCTTTTTGGTATGAGCCTAAAGGAATTTTCCCCTCTTAAAAATATCAGCCCTGATACAAATAGTAGACTTTACTGGGCAATATTAAATTTGAATTTTACTGAGTTGATAGAGAATGCTTTGGAATTACATTATCTTAAATACTTAGAGTCAATGTCTAAATTCCTTGAATCTCGACTGTAAATTACTTTAATGCTTTAATTTTATTGAGTCCCCTAGATCAATTCATTATATATTATTCTGCCACATTCTGGGAACTATTTGTAGACACTGAGTGCTTTCAAATCCTTTCCTGCCCAAAGCGTTTGTGCTTGTGCTTTTCTCTGTACTCTGCTTTTCTCTGATATTTATGAGACCCTCTCCCTCTTTCTTCAGGCATTTACCTAATGACATATTTATTCTCTGCAAGGTAACCACCCTTTAAGGTTACAGCCGTCATCTAAGATTCCCTGTCGCCTCTCTTTGCATTGTATTTCCCCTCGCCATTCATCTTGATGCAATAAAACAATGTCTTTTTAAATTTTTTTTGTTTTTTTTTTCTGTCTCCTCCCAATAGGATATAATTCTATGATGGAAGAGTGTATGTCTGTTGTTTGCTGCTGTATCTCAAGTGTCTAGAACAAGGCACATAAACAGGCATTTGATAAATATTAAACAAATAAATGAAAGATGGAAATATGTACTTTCATTTATTTACCCAACAAACATATATGCAGTGCCTTCTAAGTATAGATCACCACAGTGGTCACTTTGGATATGATAATGAACAAAACAGACCTGGTCTCTGCTCTGAAGGAGCCTACAGTATATCCAGAACACAAGCCCATAAGTAAATAAATATAACATGATGATATAAATGCCGTAAAATACTGAGAGACTGCAGAAGAGGGAGCTGTTAACTCTTTTTGGAGTAGTCAGGGAAGACTTTGCTGAGAGGTTGACCTTTGAAATGCATCTTAAGAATGAGTAGGAATTCACTAGGGAAAGTAGGGTTGGAAAGATAGAACAGGTTTCATTTAGCATGCGTGGATACATAGTTACAGTGAAAGAGACTGCTTCTGGGGCAGTATTTTCAAGCATGTGAATATAAATGGGAAGAACATGTGACCGTCAACCCTTTCTGCACTGTACCTCTGAAGATCACTCTTGGCTAGCAGCATTAACTGCTGGGTACAATATTTCTATCTTTGTGGTCCTCTTTGCCTCAGCCAGAATGATGCTTTTGCTTGAAAAAAGCCACTTCATTCTCTGATTGTTTTATGCCAAGTTGGTGTGTTGCCTGTGATTGTTTCCCAGCGTTCCACAGCTTGAAGTTTGCTTTAGTGTATCCTTATGGTGTTTCTTATGCCTGCCCTGCTTGCAGGCTACATATGTTATACCATTTTACACTTGGAGGCCTTCCAAAATGCGTGAGAGAGAATGAGACCAAAGTGGTTGCCTTTAACCAGAGGGGGTAGACAGGCAAAGAATCCTGAATTCCTAGAATCAAAGAGTTGAAACAGCCTTGAGAAATCAATTTTCTGCATGCTTGGCAGGACTGTAGAAAATGTTGTCCAGGAATACCACTAATATTTGTTCATGTATATGATTAAATGAACATTTAAATTAATTCTGAGTAACAATTGACTATTAAAAATTAATCAGCAAATGCACAGAACTTATTTTCTCAGAATAATAAAAGTTTCCATTTTTTGGTAATGCATTTATTCATGCAAATGATAGATACTGCAATGTTTAAAAATGAAATAAATGTAATAGTGGCCTTTATTTTCTGGCATATGTAACTAAAACTATTAAGAAATTAAAACCTTCACTCTTTTATAAAACATGATGTTTGGAAGGAATTCATCTTTGAGAGGTCTATTATTGAAATGGAATTCGTTTTTCCTCATATTGATACTGACCTTTCAGAATGATGCAAATAGTTGGTACTGAAAGGTAACTTTTTTAAAGTGATCACATCAGATTTGCAATTGGGGCCTTATGCAACTCAAAACTCTTAAGAAGAATCACTCTCAAGGAGTAAAAATCTAGAAATATAATGGTAGACAAAAATTACTGGAGACTGTTCAAAACATAAGTCATTCAGCAAATATGGGAGGTAGTATGACATACCATGAAAATACAAGCATGATTTATTGTTTCAAAGAGGTTGGGGAGATTACACGTGCTACACTAACGGGGAGATTACACATACACATCTAAGAACAGTGCATGGTATATGCTCAACATTCTGAGCAGCATTGCAATGACAGTATTGTTGAGCATTCTGAGCAACTGATACCTTGGCACGTGCTCCAGACATTTAGTGGTTGGGGAAATTGCTGTGACATGAAGTGGATAGCGGGGATACTCATAGTAGAGCTAGAACCTGAGATGTGTTTGAAGGATAGGCTTTGCATGGATAAGGTGAAAGAAACAGCAAGGACACCATGGACTAGGAACAAAATGCACACACACACACACACACACACACACACACACACAAATAAATTGTGTAAAAATGGTCAAGGGTAGAGCATACAAGACCAAATTGGAAGAGTCAGGTTGAAAGGTTTGATAGAAAACAGAATATATTTGGAGTCTTAAATGCCAAGATGGCAATCTAAATTTTATTTTATTTTTTGAAATGGAGAGCTGCAGAGGATTTGCAGCAGAGTGGCAGCATGATGAAAGTAGTGCTTTAAAGAAAGTAGCATGATTCTTGGTCCTTAAGATACTAACATGCAACAAGTCTAAAGAATTATTGGAGAATGTATAAAAGGACCACCTAGAATAATTAAAGCAGGGGTTAAGAACAACAGCTTGAGAGTCAGACTATGCAGGAGTGAATTCTCACATTGCCACTTACTAGCTGTTACCTTGGATAAATCAGTTAACTTCTCAGTGCCTCCTTTTCCTCAGCTATACATTATAGATATTGACAGGGATTCCCTCATGACTTTGTAAATGAGCTGAGATGCATAAGATTTTTAGAACAGTGCACAGTGAAATTTGAATAAATTTAGCTATTTTTTATTATTAAAGAACAGTGCTATCTAGCTATCATGCAGAGATTATCGATCAGCTTTCTATACCATCTCTGAAATGTGAATAATGCCACCTCCTACATTGCAGACATGCTGTCATGATAAAATGAACAAATTGTTCTAAAAGTCCTCGGCACAGAGCAGGCAGAGGTGATAATTAATTACTTGATCCATGGTCTCAACCCCAGGCCACAATTTAAATTTAATCTCTTTTAGTTCAGATGGGTTTGTTTGGTAAAATTGGAGGGGGAATCCCTGTAGTCTCTGGACTCAGAAGTCAGACTCAGACTGACACCTTATTTGGGTTTCCTGTAGAATGATGAAGACACAAAGACATGAAGAAAAGTCTTTGTTGAGGGAAACTTGATACTTTTCTGTTATTGCCCAAACAAACTCATCTGGACAAATAAAAATTGACTTGGAAATTTTAAAATAAAAATTGCAAACCAAACAGGATGTAGCCTGGTTAGGGAGGAAATGATTCACTGGATTAACGTAATCAGACAGCTCTATTTGTACAAGACTTAAGCAATCACTAAGTTCTATCTTCACCACTTAATGTGGCCGCCCAACTCTAGTCTGTTCTAAGTGGAAAAAAAGAAACAAGGGTGGAAACAACACATATTTCCTGTGTGTGTGTGTATGTGCATGTGTGTGCATTTGCATGCATGCACACACATATACTTAATGCTTTTGCTGGCTAGCAACTTTTCTTACAACTGTGTGCTTCCAAATGATTTTTACATTTCAATGTGTTTTTGGCAGACGATGGATTTCCTTTCCATGAATAAAAGGTAGTGAGAGCAAAGGCACTAAGTAGCAACCGTCTGAAAGTCAAAGGAATACTGTTAAAGATCCCTTTCCTTTTCATTTTCCTGTAAAAGATAAGGTAGAAAGTGGCATGTGGCTACAGGATTTACAGCCACATGATGGAGGACGGGAGAGCTGTCACCTGCTTTGCTACGCAGGGTGCCCAGCTTAACCCATCTTTCTTTGGCAACTGTGCCCCAATGAGAAAAGCTAGCAGTCCATATGTTGAGTAGGCACCATGCCATTTTGACAGGCGTGAGTGTCGGCAAAAAAGGGACCATGTATGAGCATCAAATGTGTTTGTTGTGGGAAGGATTCTAGGCCAGGAATATTAAAATAACTGTCTGTCCTTAGCTCTAGCACATATGGTTAAGGAGATATGCTATGATGACTCACATTAACGTTGGAAAAAATATATATAGAATACGCAACCATGCTAAGTAAGTTTCTGATGTTGATAAATTGGGACTGGAATCTTCACAAAGAAAGGTTGTAGAGAAACATACATAACAATAATAGACTCTCTTTTATGTATCAAATAGAATTTACTGAATACTAAATTCACATCCTATTATAGTTCTGCTGAACTGATGAACAAATTGAAGGATCCTATTAGATTTTTGCTGAGAGGTCCTCAGGTATTCCCTAACACTATTTGAAAAGTAAATGGGATAAAATGGGTTCATTTAATATTTCAATTCCAAAGAAATTAAATTAATGTTAGCAATGTTAGTTCAACTATTTTCTGCTACAGGGACCATTTGTTTTAAAATCATTAAAGGATTTTAAATGACACTGTCCTGACATTTGGTGTGATTAAATTAAGGGAATTAGTATAAAGACATTTCATCTCTCAGCTTTCTAAATGAATAGTACATCTTCCTAAGCAGTAAGAAGGAATTACTGACCTATTTCTATATTTATATTGACTTGCATATGTGTGTGTTGACTTTATAAACATTTAGGCATATAACTGCTTCAATTCACAATTGTCCCTTCATAGATTCCAAAAAGCTTGCTTAATTCCTTGGAAAGGCAGCATTGTATGGTGCTAAGGATATAGGATTTAGAGCTTAAGACATATATGTGAGATTTGATAGTAGTCCATAAGGTGTTTAAACTTAAACCTATATGCACACATACACATTTCCCTCTCCAAACCCACACAAGCTTGGCATTTGTCATTTTTAAGTCTAGAAAGGCACATCTAGTATATCTCTAGCTCTAGTAAGTTGGCCTCCTAGGAAAATGCCCTAGTAACAATCTAAATATGTAGCAGGGAGGCGTCTCATTAAGCAATGTGTTGTTTCTCAAGATTATGTTTCTCAAAGATGAAGAACAACTTTTAACATACTTTATAATTTCTTGTATGTTTCTTTTTAATTGTCTGCTTCCCCTGACTAGAATATAATACACAGGGAAGGATTTCTTGCCTGTTACTATTATTATTATTAATTTTTTTAAGACAAGGTCTTGCTCTGTCACCTAGGCAGGAGAGTGCAGTGGCACTATCTCAGCTTACTGCAACCTCTGCCTCCCAGGCTCGAGTGATTCTTCTATCTCCGCCTCATGAGTAGCTGGGATTACAGGTGCATACCACCAATCCAGCTAATTTCGTAATTTTTTAAATAGATATGGGGTTTTGCCATGTTTTCCAGGCTGGTCTGGAACTACTGAGCTCCCGTGATCTGCTCGCCTTGGCCTCCCAAAGTTCTAGGATTACAGGCATGAGCCACCGCACCCAGTGCCTGTTATATTATTATGATTAACTACTTTTATTAATGTGGGCCAAAAACATGCCTCTAACAATGTCCTGCACATACTGGTATCTCAATAAATATTTTGTTTAGTAGATGAATAAATTAACTAGGCTTTTCTATGCTGATGGCTAAAAAGGCAGACATCTGGGTTATACTCAGTGGTGGTGCCAAGGGCAGTAGCCAACCCAATCTCCGTCAGCTTCCTTCATTCCCAGATAAAAAAACCTTACTTTTAATATGGCCAATTTAATCACTTTTATATAAAGTGTGACTAAAAGTTTAGGAAACTTTTATATTGATATTGATCTGTAACACACACACTAAGTTAAAAAGAGTGTGCTTTCTTTACAAACATAGCCTCATGGCAAACCTCCCAGCTTCGTCTTCCAACCAGATGGCCTCCCCTAAGCCCTACCCTACATAGAATTCTCAAGATGAAGCTGGCCCTCCTCAGATCCAAATCAGAGGATCTATGGTAGGACCAGGATTCAGCACTTTCCACAAGCTGCAAGGTGAGTCTTAGGTAACACTAAGGTTTGAGCACACACAGCCCCAGAGGTTCCTATTCTTACATGGATTCTTTACTCCTTGTTCTAATTCAAGACTCTTATAACACTCACTGACTTTGCAGTGGTAGCTGCAAATCTTAGAGTTTTGTGATTGTCTGAAGCTAGAGGAAAGTTAATTTCATTGTCCTTTTTGTGAGATTTAATGAATGAAGCAGAAATTACACCACGAGCTTAGACAGGGTAATAGCAATGAAACAGTATGTTACTTTGATTGCAGACTTCTTGTTCTGCAAAAACTACTGAACTATTCCTGGAAAAACAAGGCGCTAGCTTTTATTTATTTACTTATTTACTCCTGAGATGCATATAGGCATGGCCAACAGTCCTATACAGTGCCTTGATGCAAATGAGAGAAATCGCTTACCCTAACGGGACAGATTCGAAAAAAGTGTCCCCTACTGACAACACCAATTAGAAAAAGGTGTCTGCGTCTTAAGTTATCTCAAGGATGGCTGAGAAAAGCCTGGCCTTGCAGCTACTCTGGTGCCCTCTTGGCTGGAGCCTTAGGTGGAGTGCCACAGCCCAACTGCATGATTATATGAGGTGTAGTTTCTGATACTAGAAGTCAAAAGCTGGTCTCTGGTGATGGAGCAAGAATGAAAGAGAAAAGTAAGTCCTAAAGGGGACACCAGTGGTTTGTTAGGTCCAGAGATGAGCCCTTATCTTTGCTATATAAGAAACATCTTTGTTTCAAAAAGTGACCTTTGATAAAATGTAATAAATCTCTTGTTTGAATGAGAGAGAGTTGTGATTACTACTCTTAACTTTTGAGAAAACCATGAAGTCATTTACACGGTACTGAGGGTACTGAGGGGAGGGACAGACAAGCCTCGTAGTGGAAGCAATGAATCCCTTGGCAATTGGACAAGAGGTTCGAGAGAAAATGCTTACCTCTGAGTGGAGAGCTTCTATGGCGATCTACAGATCTCCATCTCTACTACATACAGGCTACATGATTTGGGGCAAGTCATGTCACCAATCTAAAATGGACATCTATTTCTTAGAAGTTGTGGAATGCTTTAACTAGGGCTTTATAAATTGAAGAGTATCAATGTTAGTGATTATTTTGGAAGAATATATTTTATCATGGTAGGGACTTTGACAAGTTTTTGATGCCTTTGAAAGCCCATGTTATGTTATATATTTCAAAGAAACAAATGTAGGCCTTTAAGACCTAAATATTTGTGTGTCTTTTTCTGCAATAACTGCCTTCCTGAGCAACTAATTCAAAAGTATTTGTGCAATACTGTCACAACACAGTGAATGTGGTTAAATGAGGGAAATCGCTTTTTCCTAAGGGGACAGACTCAAAAAAAGTGCCCCCAACTGGTAACTAGAAAAAGGTAACTGCATCTTAAGTTGTCTCAAGGATGGCTAATAGGAGCCTGGCCTTTCAGCTATTCTGGAAGAAGTTATCACAAAGAATAGATAATAGGTTGGTGCAAAAGTGTTTGCAGTTTTTGCCACTGAAAATCATGGCAAAATTTCCAGTGGCAAAAACCACAATCACTTTTGCACAAAACAAATGATTCAGCCCTCTGGCAAATTAACTTAAAAGATTATGGGAAGAGTAAGGTTTTTTTTATTGTTGTTTGTTTGTTTGTTTTTATTAGTCAGATATGACTCAATGGATCAAAAGGGAGTATGTAAAAAATATTTCAAATAATTTTTTGAATAGGTCCTCTGACTGGATGGGATTTTTGTGATTCTCAAAGTCTGGAGTTCATTAGTATATATTAGAATCATCTGCAGTTTTGTTTGAACTATCATTCTTGAGCTCCATCCCAGAGGTTCTGATTTATAAAATCAGAGATGGACCCAGAAATTTTAATAAGCACTTGATATAGATGGGTTGAAGACCACACTTTGAAAAATACTGGAGGTGATCTCTAAAGTGAATCTGGACTTCAACTTCCTTGAGTGATTTATTTACACTGAAAGTGTTTTTTCTTTTCTTTTCTTTTCTTTTCTTTTCTTTTCTTTTTTTTTCTTTATTGTACTTTAGGTTCTGGGGTACATGTGCAGATTATGCAGGATTGTTGCATAGGTACACACATGGCAATGTGGTTTGCTGCCTCCATCCCCGTCACCTACATTTGGCATTTCTCCCCATGTTATCCCTTCCTGACCTCCCCACCCTCCCCGCTGTCCCTCCCTTGCCCCCCCAACAGACCCCAGTGTGTGATGCTCCCCTCCCTGTGTCCATGTGTTCTCATTGTTCAACACCCACCTATGAGTGAGAACATGTGGTGTTTGATTTTCTGTTCTTGTGT
>NW_016107325.1:1541263-1562503 GCF_001604975.1 Cebus imitator | reverse complement strand
TTTTTTTTTTTTTTTTTTTTGTCATTTTCTGGTTTTTGTTGTTGTTGTTGTTGTTGTTTTATATAGCGTCTCACTCTGTTGCTCGGGCTGGAGTGGAGTGGCATGATCATAGCTTACTGCAGCCTCAAACTCTGGTGAAGGGACCCACCCATATTAGCCTTTCAAGTAGCTAGAACTATAGGCATGCACCACTATGCCTGGCTAATCTTTTTATTTTTATTAAAGACAGGATCTCAGTATGTTGCCCAGGCTGGTCTTGAACTCCTGGCCTCAAGTGATACTCCGACTTAACTGCTGGGATTATAGGCATCAGTCACTGCACCTGGCCCAAAGCATTTATTTTAATGACTCATGTAGCTGTAGACCAAAAAAAAAAAAAAAAAAATCTTGATGAAATCTGCTATAGATTTATTTTTTTTATATGCTTTCAAATATGGGAAAAAAACTTTGATGTTTAAATAACCATTCAATATCTTTGATACTATAACTAATTGTTTGCAAGTGGTACTGTCATGCCAAGAACTATTTGAGGCTTTTGAAAATATATACAAAAAGTAGAAATGTGTTATGCTTACATAGAAACACTGCTGACGGTTTGTCTAAAGAAAAAAGAACAATTTAGCCTTGAGGTTTCTTGTTACACAGCTTAAACTGCTGTGTTATAATCTGGGCTGTATGTGATTAAAATCACCTGAAAACTTTAGTCAATTACTTATCTCTAAGTTCCATTCTAAACAAATGAAAAATGAACTTCTGGGGATGTGGATGAGGTACTGATATTCTTTACAAGTTGTGCAGATAATCCTGTTCTACCAGGGCTGAGAATCATGATTAAACTAAAAGATAATAATTAATACAATTTCTGGTTTAATTTTTTTTCTTTTTTTGGCATGTGATTAAGAAAATTTATCTGATTTCTGTTCTCAGTTAAATGGGAGAACACAAGTATTAATTGCATTTGACAAATATTTTAAAATGTGATTTCTGACCTCATGGAACTTACTAATTGACAGGAATAAATATTTTTGCCTTCAAGGACAAGAAGATAAAGCCACAATGCTGGCATATTGATTTAAATTGTAGGAAATATTCCTTCACTGGCTAAGGTTGAAATTAGTAGGATAATTTTGCAGAGGCTGTTTAGGCTCTCTTTAGATACTGTGGGCTATATCTGACCACAAGGAAGATAGTAGTAGCTGGGCCATAGCCATGGGATCTGAGTGCTTTGGATTCCTATAGACAGAGTTAATAGAATGAACCAATATATTGAATAATTTTAAATTCTACAAAGACTTATTAATCATATAGTATATGCACACTACAATTTACCAGTTAGAAGGATTTTGACTATAAGTAACTCTGTTAGTCTGTTTTCATGCTGCTGATAAAGACATATCCAAAACTGGGTAATTTATACAGGAAAAAGAGTTTAATGGACTTACAGTTCCATGTGGCTGGTGTGACCTCACAATCATGGTGGAAGGCAAGGAGGAGCAAGTCTCATCTTACCTGGTTGGCAGCAGGCAAAGAAAGAGAATGAGAGCGAAGCAAAACGGGTTTTCCCTTGTCTAACCATCAGATCTCATGAGACTCATTCACTACCACGAGAACAGTATGGGCTAAACCGCCCCCATGATTCAATTATCTCCCACTGGGTCCCTCCTACAACTTGTGGGAATTTCGGGAGTACAATTCAAGATGATATTTGGGTGGGAATACAAAATCAAACCATATCATTCCACCCTTGACCCCTCCCAAATCTCATGTCCTCACATTTTGAAGCCAATCATGCCTTCCCAACAGTTGCCCAAAGTTTTAAGTCATTTCAGCATTAACTCAAAAGTTCACAGTCCAAAGTCTTACCTGAGACAAGGCAAGCCCCTTCCTCCTATGACCCTGTGAAATAAAAAGGAAGCTGGTTACTTGCTAGATACAATGGGGGTACAAGTATTGGGTGAATACAGCCATTCCAAATGGGAGGAATTGGCTGATACAAAGGGCCTACAGGTCCCATGCAAGTCTGAAATCCAGAAGGGGAGTCAATTCTTAAAGCTCCAGAATGATCTCCTTTGATTCCATGTCTCACAGCCAGGTCATGCTGATGCAAGAGGTGGTTTCCCATGGTCTTGGGCAACTCCACTTCTGTGGATTTTCAGGGTACAGCCTCCCTCCCAGCTGCTTTTATGGGCTGCCATTGAGTGGGGACACAGAACCAAATCATATCAGTAACAAAAAACACTGGTGATAATATTGTGGTTTACTATCCCACAAAACTAATGACCAAGATGTTTGGTGAGTTTTGATTCAATAATGTCATGCAAAACCTCTGTTATTTCTGATCTTTTCCTCTATCTTAAAGATTGGCCTTATCCTGAGTCTGGTTCTTCTTGCATTTGCAAGGGGGAAGTAGCTCCTTATGTCAACTGACCCTGCAGGTCTTCTTGTTCTCAGCCTGCAAAAGCCAGAGATAAACGTTTTATGTCAAGCACAAAATGCAAATGTTTCCTTTTAGTCAGGTCACATTCCTGTCCCCTAAACCAGTAGGGGACACCTGGAGAGGGCCATTTGTGGAGGAACCAGTACCCAACTCTGACACTGGGGATGAACTCAACTTCCCTATTATGTTAGGAAGGGGTGGGAAGCTGAGCAAAATTTGGGAAGCCGAGCAAAACTGAGGCTCTGGTAGAAAGAAAAGAAAGACAATGGAAACTGGCTCGTCTACCCAAAGTTTTCAGAATGTTAACCTTATTTGGGTTTCTAAGTCAATGAGACATTTTTATTTGCCTTCATAAACAGAATCTATGTTTTTTTGTGGACCCCTGTGTTTTTCTAAATAGAACTAATTATTTATAAGTGGTACCAAATAATTCTTAACTAATTACAAATTACTCATATTAAGTGATTCAATTTATATGAAGTTAAGAGATGTAAAGTCACATAAGTGCATATAAAGAAGAGACATTTATCTAACTTCCAGAGAGTATCATGCCATGTTCAGAGCAAATCTGGATTTTTCCTTCCAAGTTTAAAAAAGAAACATTTACCTTAAATTGCTTAGGGTGGTCTTTTGCAGTAAGAATAGAATATGTTTCCTCTTTGATAAAATGCTTTTCACAATCCCAAGACCTTTGCTGCTTGGAACAAACTCAAATATTAATTTGAATATAACATACTTTTTTGATTTATTGTAATGGTAAAGAGTTCAGATGCTATTGGCAGGAAGCCTTTGTTTAAATCCATCCCACTGTCCCCATAGCCTCTTATTATTTGTGTCATCATGGGATCGATAATAAGCCACACTGGTTCTCAGTTTTCTTATGCATAAAGTGGAGTTAATAATAGAATCTCCTTCATAGGATTGTTTTCATGATTAAAAGTGTTGGAACAAGACCTGTGCCTATATTTTAATGAGGGCTCAATAAATATAAGCTAATAGTATGTTTCCTTAATAATCTTTGCAGGTTTATTATTAAAATGATTCTGAAAATTTTACTAATATATTCATCATTTTTAAGTCCTTACTATGTGCTAGGAACTATGTAATTATAAACTGCATATATGAAAGGAATATTATCACCATTTCACAAATGGATGTTCGGAGAATTTGGGTAACATCTTCCAGTTCCCACAGCTAGAAGACCATTGAGCCAAGATTTTAACTCATAACCTTCTATCTCTAAAGGCCTCCACTCTTGCCCTGTTTCATAAAGTAAAACCACTTTCTGGACATTTTATATCCTTGTGACAGGGCTTCACGGACTTTTAAGGAATCTAAGCTGCATTTAATTTTTCTCCAAAGTATTAACAACAGTTTTAAATGAAATAATAGGAAGTAGAGCTAGAGGTCAAGTTTTGCAAATTTGGCAGTACAGACCAAATCTGGCCTACAGATGTGTTTGTTTGGCTTATACAATATTTACATTTGTCTGAATTAATTACCAATGTTTAAAAGTGAGAGACTTCACATAAGAATGAAGTTTTATGGCTTCTGTTGAATTTCTGAAAGTTTTGGCAATTCTGGTTCCATGTGTTTCCTTAAAAATCATTGAAATTTAGCGACATAAGGGGCTGTACCCTTTTAGACTGGACCAAGTCTCTGGCTTGATCATTCCCACTTATTTTAGTTGCCAGCCTCTCCCTGTAGATTGCAGTTTGTTTTGTGATCTTGCAGTAGGTGGTGAAAGTGATTTTTAAAATATGGTTTATTTTTCTTGGAGGAAAATGAAATGATAACATTAACCTTTCACTTACTTTTCCTGGTGTAGACTTAAATATACTGTTGTCAGCAAAAGTCTATTTCCCCATTTTGACACCAGAGCTGAAATGCTCTTTAGAAATGTGAGTCTCAGGAAATATTTCAAAAAGGGGACACCGTCATGTTTTCTGCTTGCCTAATAGAGGGCTTTCTGATTCGGGATTGAGCAAGGATAAACAACCAGCCTTAGAAGCATGTCCCTAAAACAGCACATTTCCTTGACGTCAGATCAGGTTTTCAAGCCATTAGGTCCTTCGTTCTGTGAGTATTTAAGATTTTAACACATGAATCATTCATAGAGTGAAGGAAAGAGCCTGCGGAATGTCTTTCTCTGTGGCAGGCGTATGGATGAGATATGGTATTGGAGGGT
Organism: Cebus imitator; assembly: GCF_001604975.1. NCBI lineage: Eukaryota > Metazoa > Chordata > Mammalia > Primates > Cebidae > Cebus > Cebus imitator. The sequence goes on along the minus strand of NW_016107325.1, from coordinate 1,557,878 downwards.
GTCCAAAACTCAGCTTTCCAGAGAGCTTGGCAAGAATATGGAGAGGGGGATTAAGAAGTAGGAGGTTGTTTTAAAGCTTAAAGCATCTGTGCCAGTGGGACAAAAACACCACTACCTTTACGTTTTCTGCCCTTAAACTAAGGAAGTTCTGTGGTTGTTTATTCTAGAAACATAGGTGTGCCTCCTTCTAGAGAAAATAAAAATGCAAAATTCTACATTTACAAAAAAAAGAGAGATTGGGAATTTATGTCATAGAGTACTGTCCTTTATGGGATGATCTTCCACTTTTTTTTTTTTTCCAGAAAATAGCCTTCCCTAGGACATTTATGGTATAGCTGTAGTTATAAAGAATTTTAAGCAGATGAGAAACCTAGAGTTTGAGAAGTTGTCAGGTGTTCACAGCGATCCCTGTGAGACCCGGGTTGAACTGGTCCTGGTTTCCTGGGTTTATCTGATCCTGGAGTACAGACTCAACACCGTGCAGTGTGCCTCTCACACAGCAATTCCTCCAACTACTAGTGCACCTTGTTTTCACAAAATCGTGTCACCAAAACCACAGACCTGTAGCTAAAACTTTGCCTCCAGGTTCACTAGAAACTAAGTGTCCTTTCTATATATTAAAGATCTTTTATTTAGAAGCAAAGGAAGAAGGTACTTGAGAGTTATTAATAGCAACATTTTGGCACCTTTGTTCACTGAATCCGGGGGAGGTAGCTAAAATGAATAGCAGATGTGGAAAGGACAGTAACAACAAGGCTTCTGTAAGTGGAAAAATCCACAATACCTTTCAAGCATTTTCCAGAAGACTGAACTTTTGTATACTCTTTGTTATTTTAAATGGGCTCGCTTTGCTTAGGTATTTTATTCATAATGAGAAAAGTCACATTGATGCCAATGTACATGTGTGTTTTAAAATCCAGTAAAATAAGGCAAAAAAGTATACAGTAAAATTTCACATGTAATAGGCTTTTGGCTTATATTTGCCACTGTAGTATCTTCTTTAAAGATCTTATCTGAAGAGAAAAACACCCTAATAATATGCAGTTACTTTTAGTCATATAACCTATTTGATTGCTTCAGAAGTTTGACCTGGCTATGTAAATCCTTAATAAAATTACGATTTAGTAGATAAAAGATACCTGGGTTGTTTATTTTTCAATTAAAAACAATATTCTTAATACTTTAAAAAAACTTAATTTGGTGAAGAGGTGGGTTAATGACTACTAATTCTTTTAGGTATGGCCACAAATTGGTGAGCACTCATGTCTGAGGAGTAGGAGGTGAAGAAAGAACCAAATGCATGAGGTGATGATGAATAATTCTCCATGAGCAACCAGCAGTAATCATTTCCAGAGCCATATTTAAAGTGCTGCATTATCTTTGTCAAAGATCCAACTGTGGACAGTAGACAATTTGGTATGTTTAAATTTTGCTTTTTGACTCATGGAAATAACAGTCATCCCCTCAATTCAAGAACAGAGGCTCTCCAGCAAAACCAACAGCTCAATAGGAAGAGGTTTACATATCTATTTATTCATTGGGCTGAAAGTAAAAAGACTCTTACAATAAAGAAATCAGGTAAAGTTTATCAGCAAATGATAAATATGGAATATTTAAAAGTTTCAATGAAGAAAAACATTGCAAATAGATGGGACTTGAGTTTGTAATATATTACTAAGTAAAATCAATTAGCCTATTGATCAGCACAGGTAACAGGATTTATCTCTTTGTTAGCAAGGCTATTACACATGTAAACTTACATTAACTGTGCACTTAGGCATGTTTCCTTTATGTGCCATGAATGGCCCCAGTTTATCTGGGTGTCCTGAACCCGTGCCCTTTTGTTGCATGCTTCACTGCCTCTGTGATTGCCCATGTGACTTACTTAGACCAATGGTTGGTAGCAAACTTGAGATAAGTGGAGTCTTGAAATAGCACTTGTAAGTTTCTCTTTCCTTTTTTTCTCCTCAGTTTTGCCATGAGAACATACTTAAGCTCATCTGCTGAGTGATGAGAGACACATGGTCTAGTCAATTTTGTAACTATAGCCATCAGATATGCAAGTGAACCCACCTGAGATCAGCCCAGCAGACTTTAACTTGATTTGCTGACTTGAAGGCTTGTAAGTGTAGTAAAAGCTAACTATATAAGACATTAAATTTTGGGTAGTTTTGTTATGCAGCTTTATATGCAGTAGAGAGAAGTACTTTTACTGGAGCAAAGAAGAAAGACATTTACAATAAAGATTTCAAGAAAAAGAGATGAAAATATGTTATTGCAATCGATACATAAGAAAAAAATTTTAAAGTTTCAATCATGGAAAATATAGTAATTAGTTGGCATCTGAATTCTAGTTATTGTTAAAAGAAAATATATAATTAGTTGACCAGCATAGATTCATCAATTTTTTTTCTCTAATTAGATAGGTTGTCACACATATAAAATTGCCTGACTTGGGTACATATGCATGTTTTCTCTGATTGCCTTATAAACGTGGCATGAATGTGCTTATATAGTTAATGCTGTTCTTTTTATGTGTCTTTCTTCATTTTATGCGAGAGTTCTCAGCAATTGGATTGATGTCAAAATTGGAACATTTTCAAAATACTTGGGATAAAATCAAGGAGAGAGCGAGGTGAAAAAAATCTGTAGAGGTAAAACAAGAAAAAAGGTTTTACATCAGAATATGTCTATCAGAGAACTGTTGTGATGTGGATCTACCCAGATGAGCAGGTATCAGTCCTATTGAAATAGCAGCCTTCTTGAGTAATTTCCACTCAAACAGCATAACACAAATGAATGAAACCTTTTTTGAGAGCAACACGATATAAAATGAACTAAATCTTGGTCTTCTTTTGAGGCCTTTTGGAAATAGTGGATAGCATGGAGTTTTATTGGTTTATGTAAGTATCCTTAAGCTGAAGACATTTTGGACCTTTCTGTTATAGGGGTTGTATATCCTCCTTCTGCTACTACAGTTGGCCTAGTTGCAGAGACATGGGCAAGCCATCCACTTTTCAATTTGGAAAGGATTTTGTGTATTACCCAGTTCAGCTTCACACTAGTACAAGAGTCCCTTGAAAATAGACCTGTAGTCTTTGCTTGGCCATTTTTAGTTACTGACAACTCAAACTTCATGAGGCAGCCTAGTCATTCTTATTTGTTGGAAGATTCTGTTGTTTATTCATAATCTGACCCTCCTCATTGCTGACCATAGAACAACATAAACTGTGTCTGTTTGTTCTTCAACATGACTGCACTGTCAATGGTCAGGATGACTCTTAGAGCCACAGCCCCAAGTCCTTTTATTTTGCATCACGCAGTAAGATTTCAGCACTCAGGATCATCACAGCCAATCTTGCTATGCATGCTCTGTTTTGAAATATCCTTAAAATGAATGAAAGCAAATAATTTAGGTGTGTGTGGGATCACTGCAGAACTCTAGTACTACTTCTTCTCTTAATGTAGCCTCTCTATTTCCACTAATCCATCACTACTCCACAAATTGATTTGGCCATTTTGTCAGTTAGAATACAATAAGAAAATGGAAATTACCTTAGATATTTCCAACAGAGAAAAATTATTAAAAGGAATCAGTTACAGAAGTAATAGACAAGTTAAGGAAATGGGGAAGTAACCTAGAAAATAGCCACACCAGAATTCTTCTGCCTTTAAAGGGCTGGAGAAACAAAAGTAGGTAGTGTAACAGAGCCCAAGACCTTAGTGCATCCAGTGGAAAGTAAACCACAGTGGGTCTTCCTGGTAGAAGGTGAGATCATTAGGGGAGGAACTGTCCAGCAGGACCCAGACCCATGGACCTGGAGCCATGGAGGAGAAGTACCCGCTGCTGGGGATGCCACGTATAGGAATAAGGAAAAAGAAGAGGGAAGAGAGGAGCCTATAGAGGAAGCTAAAAAAGAGGAGCCAAAAGGTATAAGAACAACTGAGAGGCTGGGCATGTGGCTTATACCTGTAATCTCAACACTTTGAGAGGCTAAGGCGGGAGCATCACTTGAACCCAGGAGTTTAATACCAGCATGGGGAACAAAGTGCGACCCTATCTCCACAAAAAATTTAAAAAACAGCCAGGCACAGTGGCATGCACCTGTAGGCCCAGCTACTCTAAAGGCTGAAGTGGGAGGATTTCTTGAGCCCAGGAGTTTAAGTCTGTAGTGAGTTATGATCTTGTGATTGAGCCAATGCCCTCCAGGCTGGGTGACAGAGCAATACCCCATATCTAAAAAGTAAAAAATCAAAAAATTAAAAACTAAGACAATGTGGTGTTAAGAGAAAAAAGAATTTAACTTTTGAAAAATGAAGGTAGGAAAAGGACTAAAAATATTGATTGGTTTTGGTTTTGGCAAGAAGATCTCTGATGATATTATCAGACAAGTGATGGAGAGGAAGATAGATTACAGGCTGTTAACTAAAGAATAGGAAAGGAAGAAGTGGAACATGGTTTAAATACCTCATAAGAAGTTTGATTGCAATGGAAAAGTGAAAAATATGTCTAACAGCAATTAATATGTAATAATAAGCTAGATGTGATAATGAACTGTTGTATGTTCTTGGTCAGAAAAGGAGTTAACAATATCTCATTAAGAAACTGTTGAATGCATATACCTTTATTTTAAAACATAATAATTTGATTAACACTTGATACTTTATAATAATTAACAGTATTTATCAAGTCCTTGACTCTATGCCAGGCATTGTGATTTGAATTTACCTTTATGAATGCACTTAATTCCCTCCAAACACTGACCTTTTCTAGACAGCTTTGAGTTTCTGCTGTCTTTAATTGCTGCTGGACACATAAGTTATTTCAAGCACACCTCTCTTCTTATAGATTCATCCTGGTATCAGTTATCCAGGAAATATTGGAGAGCAATGAGCATTGTTCACTCAGCTCTAGCTATTATTATGTTTCCTAGTATTTCCAGCTGTTTATCTGCCTTCATGGCACACAGTGTGTTTGCATTTTCTGACCACTTTTCTGTTAGTCATGTGACTATTTATGGCCAACGAGATGTGAGAAGTGCTATGTGTTACTTCTGGACAATAACAATTCATTGCAAATTCAAGTTGATCCAGGAGTGTCTGTTCCACTGTAAGGTTGGCGAACAATATTCTATAAACAGTGGCTGCCTCATGAGCTTACTCATAGGGAGGTGTGCCCCTAGGCAACTCATAATTAACATTTAATGAAAAGAAAAACATTTGTGGTTTTACTGAAATTTGGGGCATATTTGTTATCTCAGCATAACCAAATGGATATATTTTCCAAATTGTTATTCTTTGTCCTCTGGAAGCTACACTACAAAGGATATATACTCCCTCCCATTATTGGCCTGGGAGGCAGCATAGAACAAAATGTTTGGTGTGTACACTTTGAGCTGAAACTGCTCCATTAAAAATGTTGGTTCCACCACTTACTAGCATGGTGGTCTTCAACAATTTATGTGATCTCTCAGAGTTTTACTATTCTCGTTTGTAAAATGAATATAAAAATGGAATTTATTTCAAAGAGTTTCTGAAAGAATAAAGTTAAATTATTATATAAAATGCCTAGCAAAGTTCATTCATAGTGATCATTCGAGAAGTGTTTGCTGTATAATTGATCACTTACCCAAAATTCTTCCAATTTTATACCTTAACTGAAGCTTTCTTATCCATATATACAGATATATATATATATATATATATATATATATATTCATCTGTTGCTCATTTTTTAAACATCCTTAGAGTCAGAAGTGCAGATTGGGATCTGTATGCTTCTCAAAGCCGCTTCTAAAATCTCTACACTTTTGTGCTCATGCTATTTGGATACTTCACACTTGGTTCATTTCTTATTTCCCATCATCTAGTTATCTCCAAGAGATTCCTTTCTAATTTACTAGGAAATGTGATACCTTGTTCAACTTTTCCCCTCACCTTTAAGTGTTTCCATTATCCCAGAGGAGTTCATGTTGACAAACCATCAAAAAACTCTAAAATGAAAACAAAATATGAAAAACAAACCCAAACCCAGATTTTCCGTTCTCAGCTACCTTGCTGCCACTGTTCCACTTGAGAACTCAAATTCATTCTAGTAAATAACATCAGACAACATGCTTTTTTTTGCGAAAGGGTCCCACTGTGTCACCCAAGCTCAAGTGCAGTGGTGCCATCTTGGCTCACTGCAACCTCTGTCTCCCAAGCTCAAGTGATCCTCTCTGCTCAACTCCCAAGTATCTGGGACTACAGGCGTGTGCCATGTTGCCCAGCCAGTCAAGGGAAACCAGTTCATAAAAGGAATATCAGACACAGGGTGATTGTGCTGGCAGCCCATCTGGAACAGGTGCTGTGGGGACATTAGCGGCAGTGGGGGAGGTGCGGCCAGAGCTGCACACTCCACGGAGTGGCGGGGCTGGGAACAGGTGGGAGCCCTGCACCCTACTGAGTTGGCAGGATGGGAGCCCTGAGCTCTTGGGTACAGCTATAGCTGTCTAGCCATGGCTCCAGATGTGAGCATCCCTGAAATCTCAGAGGCCTGGGAAGCTTCCCCTGCCCTCACAGATGCAGAAGTGCCTGCTCCTCCTCCCTAGCCTCTCCTGACTTCCAGTGCCCACTCTGATTTTGGAGCAATGGTGAAGCTAAATCCAGGTGCTTTTGTGACCTGGCCAGGTGTGCATGCACTTGGGGTGGCACTGACACATCAGCCCCTTGCCACCTCAGTCCACTCTGAAACTTTGGGCACTGATGAGCTCAGGGAGGGAGGGTGGGGATGGGTGGCTGAGGGTGGCTTGGCATGGGTCTGCAGTGCTCCTCAGCACAAACAGCCTAGGCATCATGGCTGGCATGTTGATGATGGCAGGAGGCAGATAGGTTCCTAGGTGGGAAAGGGTGGGTCACTGGTGAAGCCCCACCTTCAAGCCAGGGATAGCCTGAAGCCTAGAGACTAGGTTGCCAGCTCTGTGACCTGGAGTGAGAACTTATGGTGCTTTTTCCAGGCCTGCTCATGGCCACCCATGGACCAATCAGCATGCACTACCTCCCTTCTGAGTCCATAAAAACCCTTGACTCAGCCAGATTCACACACTTATCAGGATGACCTGCTTGCAGAAAGGAGCTACCCACTATGGGTCTCCTCTCCTCTGAGAGCTGGACACTCATCAGAATAACCCACCTGCAGAAAGAAGCTACCCATTTCAGGTCTTCTCAGAGCTATTTTGTTGCTCAATGAAGCTCCTCTCTTCCTTGCTCACCCTCCAGATGTTCACATACCTCATTCTTCCTAGACATAGGACAAGAATCTGAGACCTGCCAGACGGTGGGACAGAAGGAGCTGTAACACAAACAGGGCTGAAACACTCCCCCAATTTGCCACATTGTGGGCAACAAGGAGAGAAAAGCTGCAACCCTTCTGGGAACCCAGACCTCAGGGGTCCCTGAGCCAGGACCGTGACACACTGTAACATCCTCTTTGGGGCTCTGTGGTTCCTGGAATCTCCAGGCTTTTTGGTGCCATTATGTTCCTCTTCTCTAGATGCTGGTGCCTACAGTGGACGCTGCTCGTGGTACATCTGGTCCAGGCACAGCCTCACACAGAGCTGATGCCTGTGCCAGTGCCTGGAGCTGCCCACCCTACCACCACAACTGGCATGCCTGGCTGTGTGCAGTGGCTGGACCCTGTGTTCGTTTGCTCACACACGCCTTGCCACTCCATGCCTGGCTTGCCCTTGTCAGGAGTGGGAGCCAAGCCGGTAGCACAAGCCGAGTGAAGCCTGCCAGGCAGAGTGGGTGGAACAAGCCCAGCGGGAACGAGCAAAACCCAAGCAGAAGTGCCACTGGCCACAGAGGTTTTCCGGCTGGTGAAGTGACACCCTAAGGATCCTGTGATAATGGTATGGCAGCTACCACTGCCCACCCAATCCTCTATGTCATGGCAGACTTTGCTAGCCGATCTAATATTTCTTCTGGGTGGAGCCCTTTCCAACTCTCAGAATTGCTCTCAATACAGAGATTATCACTATTTGAGTTTTATATTAGTTAGGTCAAGGTTTACCTGGAAGCATCTTTTTTTTTTTTTTTCCTTTAGAGACTTGCAGTCTTTGAAATGATATCACAGAGCCTAGCAAACCTGATATTTCTATTTAGAAGAGTGTAATGAGTGAAAGCTGATTCAGTGCTAGAAACAACTCACCATGGATATGAGTCTTTTAGTTTCATGACTATATGCTTAATTTTTGTCCTTTATCTTCTTAATCAAGCTTTTCTATATTAACTATAACATTTTCCTATATGGCCTCTTCCTTCCTATCTCTCCCACACATTTACTAGATTAATCTATCATACACTCCATTGTCACCATATCATTCCCTTATTCAAACAATAAATTGTTGTCTTCTACTATATCCAATAGCTCTGTCTATACGTTTTTTTAATTAAAATAAAAAGGACTGTGATTCAGAAAGTTTGGGAACCTTTGAGTTTCCCTATTGCCATACTTTTTCAAAGAAGGAGTCTTTATTTATATGGCATGGAGCAGTAGTGTTCTACACAAAAATCAGTTTAGGAAATATCAACAAGATGCTACCATAGACACATAATCACTTTACGGAGAGCATTTCCTGATTACAAACAACCTGATAGCTTAGGTTGATAACAGAAATACAATCGACAACACATACTCTGGAATGATGCTGTACACGGAATCCATGATTTTGCTTGCAGTACTACCATGCTTATTTCATGACTTGCCTATTGTAATTGCAAGCTAATTTAGTTTTGATTTTCCTTATTATTTCCAGTTTTTCTCTGATGCTTCAAAAATGGCTTCCAAAGCCTTATTTATATTTCTAAATTAATGGATTGTGCAGGGAAATAGGACCAAACAGTGAAAGAAAAAGAAAGTAAGCACTCAAAAATGAGTCCGTAAATGAATTTCAGAGTAATGTTTGCTGACAAAATTGTGTTGTGATTTTCTTTTCTCCTGGTTTTCCATCCGTAGATAACAATGCCATACGCTTGTTTTTACGGTCTTTACTTTGTCTTTTATAGGGTCTGATAAGCAATTTGAAGTCTGAAAATAAAGATCAACTTTTTGCATTTTCAGGGTGATATTAGGACTTCGTGGTTGTTTGCACAGTTCCACTTAAAGATCACAATCTCGAACACATTGATGAATAAAAATGTCTTCTCCATACTAAAGTAAAGCTGTAAATACTGAACTGTAGAGCAAGCCAGGGAAGGGCATCACACAATTCTGGCCTTTAAATAAAAATATATATGGATCCAAGTGCATTTCTTTAATGTAAGAAAATGTGCAAAGCAGTTAGGTGGAGATGTGAAGGTGGTACAATCTGATACTGCAGATGCAGACAGTGGCCCTCAGTACCCAGCATCCTTGGTCCCCAGTGTGGTCGGCAAAATCAGGGGCCACAAAGATGTCTCTGTCCTCAACCTCAGAACCTGTGGATGTGTCACCTCACATGAAAAAAGGGTCTCTGCAGATGTGATTCAGGTTATGGACCTTTAGATGAGAAAATTATTCTAAATTATCCAGGTGGGCTGGACAAGTTCTTAAAAGTAAAAAAGACAGGCAGAAGAGGGAGGCAGAGGATGTGATGTGAGAAGAACTCGCTTACTGTTGGTTTCAAGATGCTGGAAGGTGGCCATTAGCCAAAATGTATGCTTCCTTCTAGATCTTGAGAATGACCCTCAGTTTACAGGCAACAAGGAAATGTGAAATTTTTCTCTATGCTGGGAGCCTCTATTCTAGGAAAAGAGCTTAGCTGGCCAATACTTGGTGAGACCTATACCAGATTTCTAACTTACAGAATTGTAAGATAATAAATGTGTGAGATTTCAAGCTACTGTTTGTGGTCATTTGTTGCTGCAGCAATAGATGCACCAAGTAACAAATAACATTAGGTAGTAACAATGGAAGGACATAATGGGAAATAAATACAGCAGACATTTCTATAGCCAGGGACTGTCTTCATCAAGCAGCTTGTATTCTCCCCTGTTTTACTGGAGAAGTCCTATGTCATACGCACTTTCTATACACATCTATTGATTGGTTTCAAATTTAGGCACCAGGACATCCCTGGAGAGTGTTTTCCTTGGAGGATATGTGATTAACAACTACTTTTGAGTCTTTCTCCTAATACCTGATCCTAAGATATTCCTTTGTATGTTGGCATTTTGCCCTTTGTTACAGAGTGGCAATTATAGTTGAATTGTAAATATTTAAATTTCTAAAAGAAGTCTAACTTGTTACTAGAACTGGTTTTGTCCTATAATAATAAAATTATAAAATAATATTAATAATCAATAATGTAGTATTGATGTTTTCCTTATACACTCACTAATTTTGAATTCTTATTCCATTGTTAATTCAATTGTTTTATGATTGTAGTGTTTTATTTTACATATGCTTAGAAAAGTCTCAAAGACAATAGGGCAAGCCCATGCATTATTGGTATTATAGTAAATATTTACACATTTACTAATAAATATTTAACCCATACTTATAGGCCTTGAACTGACTCTAGATTTATTTGACATTTTCCTCTCTTGTTGTAATTGAAAGATTTAATCAATTCATTTAAATTCATCCATTGAACTTTTATTGAACACTTGCTAGATACTACACACTGCTACAAGAACATAGAAGACCAAGTTAAACCTGGTAGGTCTCACAGCCAATCTGGGGAGTCATAGCAGTCAACAAGTAGGAGCAGATTCCTGCTGAGCCAGAGAACCAGTTGGAATAGGCACCATCTGTGAGTAAAGCAACCTTTTTTTCACATCTAATTATAACCTCTAAGTTTTATATGGCTAGAAACTACTTGAAAATGATCTTGAATTCTGATCTCATCACAGGTTAAGATATTCATGTCAATTTATTTGAATTAGGATGAATAAATTGTAGAGGTTTGGCTGAAACTATCTAGGAAAATGTCTAGGGAAAATATCTCTTAGAGGGAAACTGATGGCAGGCCAGAAATTACTGAGTCACCAGCAGAGCCTGGGAGTTAGAGGAGAGGAACATATGGCTCTTAGGAGACTGTAATGCCTCAAATACTTGGTGGATAGTATAGTGGCTGATAGTATAAGCTTCAGGCCAGGGGCGGTAGCTCACGCTTGTAATCACAGCACTTTGGAAGACCAAGGTGAGTGGATCACAAAGTTAGAAGTTTGAGACCAGCCTGGCCAATATGATAAAATCCTGTCTTTACTAAAAATACAAAAATTAGCAGGATGTGGTGGCGTGTGCCTGTAGTCCCAGCTAATCAGGAGGCTGAGGCAGAAGAATCACTTGAACCCGGAAGACGGAGGTTGCAGTGAGCTGAGATTGCACCACTGCACTCCAGCCCAGGCGACAGAGTGAGACTCTGTCTCAAAAACAAAAACAAAAACAAAATAGTTTAAGTTTCAGAGCCAGACTGCCTTGGTTCAAATCGGGGCTCTGCCATTTCGTAGTTGAGTATCCTCCAGTAAGTTATTTCTGTGTGAAAAATAGCACCTACATTAAAGAGTTTTTATAAAGATTAAAATGAGTCTCTACAGTCACTTCTTGGTATCTGGGGAGGATTTGTCCCATGTACCAAAATATTCAGGACCTCCCTCCCTGGATACCAAAATATCTACAGATGCTCAAGTACTTTATATAAAATGGCAAAGTATTTGTATATAACCTACATACATCCTCCTGTATCTATTAAATAATCTCTAGATTATTTATAATACCTAACATAATGTAAATGCTGTGTAAATAGTTGTTATACTGTATTGGCTTTTGAATTTGTATTGCCCTTTATTATCATCCTTTTTATTGTTTAAAATATTTTTCCAAGTATTTTCAACTTGCTGTTGGCCAAACCCGCATATGCAGAATGGAGGCAGAGGGCCAACTGTATGCCTAAAGCACTTAGACAAGCTTCAGACATGTATTTGGCTTTCAATAAGTGTAGCTATTAATATCCTTAGGATGAAGGCTTTTCTAGAGGAGATGAGCACATTTACATCTATTGTGCATTGCTATTTGTAGGTAAGAGGGAAGCCCAGGAGGCCCATTAGGCAGTAGAGACTTTATTTGATGGCTTAGAGATGAGAGGCAGAGGGGAAGTGGGACTCATCCTGGAATGCAATGGCATTGATGGTGCAGGAAATAGCCCAAGGAATCTTGGTGGCACAATGGACTGCCCTTAGGCAGTAACAGACAGTTATCCAAGCAGAACAGGAAGACCATGGCCTTGAATGGAGTGACAAGGGAGACTGCTGCTGAAAAGAAGTTGAACAACAAGGCTGTCTGTCAGAGCAAGTTTACAATCACCCTATTGTAGGAGCACCTGTTGGAGAATCCTCCCCATAGAAATTTCCAAGGACATTAGAGGAGAGTAGAAGATCTGTAAGGGGAAGGCAGCAGGGTTTTTGTGTTGGGAAAGTAAGAAGGGCTTTCAAAGCAATAGGTTTGCTTCTTATCATGTGACCTTAAGTGTACCCACAATTTGGTGAGAGCTGGGATTCCTTCAGGTTGCATAAACTACATACTACATAATGTGATATATAAAGGTCAACAGGGAGCTCAGGGGAAGGAACACATTTGGCCTGAACATACTGAAAGTTGAAGTGACACATGGAAAAACAACTTGGGGAAAAGTTAAAATAAGATGTGCTAAGGCTGCGGGTAAGGAGGAAGCTTAATTCATTTTTTTTTTTTTTGCATTCTACTTGTGTTAATGCCTTAACTTACGATGGTGCCTTATATTTTGGTTGCTGTTTAAGGAAATAATGTTAAATTGGCCTTTGACCTCTCATTGCTTACAAACTCAGATGATACTACTAGAGTCTGTCAATTATTTACATTTATTACGTATACTTTATGTACTTGGTTCTTTCATAAGCAGTGAAAAGACTGTATGCACACTGAAAGCTTACATATTTATTCTTCAGAGCGCATACTTTCCAAATGGTTGTAGCACACCAGAGAAAAATGTCAAAAATCAACTATGACATGCATATGTGTGTGTTTGTGTGTGTGTGTGTGTGTGTGTGTGTGTGTGTGTGTGTGTGTGTGTGTGTGTATGCTGGCCACTATAATGCAGCAAACTATGTACACAGTCATCAAAGGGAACATAAGGATACACATGTGTGTATGTGCGTGTTGTTTTTATACATGGCCCCTACTCCCATGATATAAAACAGTGCCAAAGGAACTTGTAGTCCTAGTAAGCTTTCGTATTTGTGCCTATTTATACAAGCTACATTTCTGAATTCATTAGTTAGTACTGTAGATATACAGTAAAATGCAGTGTTGAAGTCAGATTCAATCAAATGCACTTCACATTTTGCTGCAATAATTGATCATAGTCTCTAAGAAGAAAAGAACTCAGATGTCATATATTTCAACCTTTCTCCCAATGCACAAAACCTTTCAACATTTCTGAGAGATTTCATCTGATATTTGATTGCCACTTCCATGCCATTGATATTTTGCTGATATCTTTCTCTAGTTTCTGGTTTGCTTCCAGTCCCTTAAATAACGTGTACCAGATTGGTAAACTTTCTCATCTCTTTTCACTCCTTTTCCCTTAATGCCTTTCCTGCCCTTTCTTCTTTACCCTTCTTTCCTATAGTTTTCAAATAACAACTATAAAGATAACTTTTTTATCCATAATTTTAGCTTGAATTCTGAGGTTCCTTTATGAATTTTCATTTTGTAGTCCCATTAGAACTACAACTGAATATGTCTGAGATTTTGGATTCCCTCTTTTGTTTGATGTCACTATACCACTCTGGGGTTAAAACCCTTTCCTCTCCCTCATTCTCTATACGAAGTTAGTAAAGAGGGAAAAATGAACTGGAAACTCATAGAACTGCGTCTTGGTTTTAGCCTCATAGTTAAGTGTTTCTAGAACCAAAGAACAATTCATTTGCCTTGAGCTTCAAGTTTTCTAACAAATGAGCTGATTGGAATACATAATTTCCAAAGTTCTTTCCAGCTATGATATTCTTTTCTTATATACCCAAATCCTATCAAGTCTTTTGCATCAATATTTCTTTGCATCGATCTCCTTTATTTCTATCTTTACCTCTACTGACTCTATCTGCATGACTTCATTTAGGCTTTCATGTCTTCAATGGATTTTCCTCATTCAGTTATTTCTTTAACTTATCTTTCCAATAAATTGTTGCCAGAGTAATTTTCCTTAAACATCATTATGGTGATATCATTTTCTTGTTCACAGCCATGCAATGACTCACTATTTCCAAAGCATAAAATCTAAATCCCACGGTCTAACTCCAATCTATGGCTTCATCTCTTATGTACATTATGTAAAGTTCTAGAGGTAACTGGAACTGCTTTCTCTTTCCATACATATCTCTCAATTTCTAGTTCATGTTCTTCTGCTCAATCTGTTTCCTCTTCTTGGAATTCTTTTTCTTTCTGTTTCCATATGCCCACATCCTGTTCATTCTTCAAAACTCATATATTTGTTGTGAGAATCGAGTGAAATGCATCGAATATATTTTGCAGAGTTCCTTCATATTATGCACTTAGTAAATGTTATTGGCTTTATAATTTTTAGTATTTTCTAGGTTAGAGTACTAATTTGTGCACCTTCTGGACTCAGTATTTAGAAGCGAGTTTTAAATAATACTGTTGGAGTACTTTATTTGACATTTGTTTATAGTTTTACAATTTTTAAAAATTGTGTTTGGAAGTATATGCTGAACAATTTCTGCTTTGGTGAATTTACTCCCAATTTCTTCATGTCCTTGTGTATTGCCACTTTTTAGAGGAGTCCCTGTGTATTTTCTGTCTAAAAAGTGTGAATTTTAATATATCTCAGATTCTCCAGGTCCTTATTCATTTGTGTTGAATTGATTTGGCATGGATTGATGTAATGGACTGGGGTTTCATACTATGATTATAATATCATTAAAAATATTTATATGGGTTTTTCTCCTTTGTGTTGTTAATTCTTTGTTACTTAGCACATACATTTGATAAGGAATATAACCTCTTTTAGATTGCTTCTTTTATAAAGACAGTATAATCCTCTTTGCATTGTTCATAGTTTTTATTTTGAATTTTACCTTGACTGATGTGAATATTGTCACTTCTGTTGTCTTTTTGTTTGCATTTTACAGATATGTCTTTGCCTATCCTTTATTTATAACCTTTCCAAGTCATCTTGTTTTAAGTTTGTCTCTTGTAAACAGCATATTGTTGGATGTTGTTTTCTACTCCAATCTGAGAGTCTTTGCCTTTTAATTGGGAAGTTCAACACATTTACATATATTGTCATAACTGATATGTTTGGTCCTATTTCTGTCATCTTATTTATGGATTCTATTTTCTGTGCTTCCTTGCCATTTTCTGTGTTTCCTCTCTTGATATTTGGACCATATTTTGTTTGCTTTTATCTTTTGAAGGGATTTAAAAGAAAGAGCTTTAAAAGAGAGAGTTTTAAATTCTACCAATTATATCATCTTTAAATTTATCTTATATACATTTAAACCAATATTTCTCTAATTATGATATTTAAGAGCAAAATAGTATCTTTGGTCTCATTTTGACATACCATGCTTTTACTTTTCCTCTCTCCCTGTGCCAACTCTTAGTTCCTAATGAATGGTATTTTCTTGTCTTCGTTTCAGTAAAAAGTTTTAATAGGAAATTGAAAATGTGTCTATGAGGTACTTCTGGCACATCATCAACCCTTTGGTTTTTCCTGATAAGCATTTTCTCACTTTGTCACTCTGGAGGAAATTAAGAATGGTGTTGGGATCAAAGCTATGTCTCTCAAGTTAAAAACCAATTTGGTGAAATGTGCCACTAAAGTCCTGCTATGCTGTCCTGATTTCAGTTCTCAGGCACACTAATCCTTTTTTAATCATTATATCTTTGACCAGGGCTTGCTATTTTTCTTCCAGTCTCCCTTAAATATACATCCTCAGCAAGACCTTCCTCAACTAACTGAACAAGAGTGAATCTCAATATCCCATTATTTTTTCCCTTAACTTTCCATTTTTCTTCATAACATCTATCACAATGTTAATTATATGTTAAAGCATTTATTTGCTTGTTTAATGTGTAGGCACTTGATTACACAATAAGCTCCAAAAGTACAAAGACCATGCCTGTTGTATTTACCACAGTACATCCTAAGCCTGCCACAGTGAGTGCTTAGGATATAATTGATGAATAAATGAATGAACTGATGGCAAAGTGTGACAGTTTAAAACTGCTATACTCCTTTATATCTTAACAAAATGTCTCTACTTAAGCCAAATAACACCAACTCTTGCTCTCATCTAATATAGTCCTTAAGCACCCTGTATTAAGAAATCCTCACCCTCAAGTGTTTTTTGGAAATTAGATAGTTCACAAACACATTTTAGCACTGGGCTCAACAACTGTAATGATATATATATCCATTAATTCCTGCCACAAATATGCTATTTTTCATGGTGGCTGTGGATCTGCCATCTCCCAGAGATATCCTGAGGGTACTATCACATTTGTTAGACACTAAGGTCTCTTTCATGGCTCTGCCTGCTAGCAGTGGCAGAGATTCGAATTACCCCGAGTTACCCATGGCATGTCTGTATGGGT
>NW_016107325.1:1537461-1540863 GCF_001604975.1 Cebus imitator | reverse complement strand
AAAAAAAAAAATAGAACAGGAAAGAAAGAAAAATTTGCTTGGAAGAGACTCAAGCAGGCACCTGAAGGTCCAAGAGAGAAAAAAGAGCAAAAGAAGACAGCAAACAATGGAGCATTTAACCTTGATCCTGGGACTTTATAGGCTTGCCTCTTTCCCATGACTGTTGTTTTAGGGTAGGCTTTCTGCATGTGCAATGCCCTCCTTACCCTGGGGAATTGAGTGTGCCCAGTGTGTTTAGCGAGTTAGATGCATGTCCATCTGAGGCTTTCTTCCCTTTTTTGGCAGAGTGTGCCCCAGAAAATCATACTTCACTATTTTTGTCTCTTAACACACATGCTCAAGATGTTGCTTATCCCTGGGGCCTGCATTCAACTAACATTTTCAATGTTAACAGGTATGCACCATCAAGAGATTGTCTCTCCTTGGCTGCCAAACTATCATTTTTGGAGAGACAAATGTGATAATTGCCAAATCATCCTTTGACATTCCTAGTGGATTGGGGAGAGCTCGCTCCTGCTCTGCTCGTTGCCTACCTATCTGTAACATGCTGGTTGTTGATATTATAATACTGGAAATCATTTTGTAGAATTCTACTATGTTTTTCTTTTTCTTCCTTTTTTTTTCCTTTGAGACAGAGTCTCACTCTGTTGCCCAGGCTGGAGTACAATGGTGTGATCCTGGCTCACTGGAACTTCTGCCTCTCAGGATCAAACAATTCTCCTGCCTCAGCCTACTAAGTAGCTGGGATTAGAGGTGCACACCATCACACACAGCTAATTTTGTATTTTTAGTAGAGATGAGGTTTCACCATATTGGTCAGGCTGGTCTTGAACTCCTGGCCTTAAGTAATCTGCCCACCTCTGCCTCCCAAAGTGCTGGGATTACAGGCATCTGCCACCATGTCTGGCCTCTACTATGTTTTTCAATGCAGTGAGAAGAACGTGTATGTCTTCTAGTCTGTGATAAGCTTGCAGCAATATCAAGTGCTCCAAGTGCCTCAGGTCCTTTATGAAAATAGTTTCTTGTCTTTACATAGAAGAATGGCTCAGGTGCCATTCAGTGGGGTTGAGTGTGGAGCAGAGACCATTCTGACCTTTCCACTTATGATCTCTGTGGACTAAATACAGCAAAATATCCTCTCCTTCTTCAGTTACAGGAATACCAACTACAATCAGTATTCATCCCTTATTTATCAATTTTTCTTGGACATGAAGGTTAGGCTTGGAATAAGATCTTTGTCATATGCTTAAGAGAACATGATTGATGCTATACCTCATTATAGTTAGACATTTATGTAAGTTATCCTAGATTTCCCTTAAAAAGATTATTTTACTCTCTCCTGAGAACCTACTTCATTCTAAGGGTTAGCTAAAAGGGAAAAAAAAATTTTTTTTTTTGGTTTATGACAATGAATAAGATTCTAATAAAGACAGTTGACTAATAGGCAAAGAACTGAAATCACTAAATCTTTTCATCCAGGCCAGTGTGTGAAACTCAGTCTTTGGCTTCTGATGAGTCTACCATGATACTGACAACCTACCAGCTGGAGAGAAGTCTACATGGGTTGTGCGAAAGAGATTCAGAGGCGTGTACTGAATTTCCCCTGTAAATTGTCTAGTATGAAGGAAGATAAGTGTCCCTGCTGAAGAAGAGTGGAAATATAATGGAATCAATTTAGTGTGTCTGTGAAAAGAACTTATTTCCCCATTCCCCCAGGAACTAGGCAAGTGGCAGTTCTCTTATCCATGCTAAATAGTAAAAGGCATAGTCACCATTGACTCAGAATAATCCTTCCTTAATGGCAGAGAAGTCCTATCCAGAAAAGTGTTATAAGAAAATATATTGTGGAAGCCAGGACTTTCTTCAGGGCATAGAGAATTTTGTAGAATGAAGGGCAATTTTATCATCTTTCTCTTGAAAATAATTCCTTTACTGTCTCTTGGGCATATTGATGACCACATAATAGTTCTAAAGTGCCATATTTCCTTTTCCAAAGGGAAAATGGAATAATCAGTAGAAGATAGGGGATGACAAAAAGACATATAGGTAGCCTTCCTTGATATGATGGGCCAGTAAAAGGGTCAGTTGTTGTGAGGTATTAAACACCACCATCCATGATGAGGAGAATTAACAAGAGAATTCCATGAAATAAGATAATGAAGACCTGGAAAGGTAGAGAGCATCTGGTCAAACTTCTTTTGTTATCCAGATGAAATAACAGGGTCCCAGAAAAAACAACTGTAAGTCACATGATTAATTACTAGTGGAATTAACATTAGAATTAAGGTTTCATCACCTCGTGCATAATCCTTTTCCTCCTGAAACCAGGTACAAATTGAAATCATTTACAAAATATGCATCTCTCTGAGTAATTATTACACTGTATTTTAATTGCCTACTGTTGAGCTTATCTTCTTAAAGAAACTGTTGATTTCTGTAAGGAGAGGCTTATAAACATCTTTGCATTTCCACAGTATCTGATACCTATGTAATATTCAATTAATGCTGATTATATGTAGGAAGCACTGAATAAGTAAATGGCGTTCTTTGCAATCAAGTTGATATTTTTCTTTCTTTTTTCTAAGTTTTGAAATTTTCTGACCTGCAGTTTTATTCCTTTTGAAATGAAAAACAACTCTAAAGATTAATAACAAATGTAGCCACATCTGTGTTGTACATAGATAGGTTTATGTGATGTTTCTTTGTGTCACTGACTCTCAATTTTCTCCTCATGTATTTGAGACTTATTCATTTTAGAGAAGAAAAGGGAGCACTCTTTGATTTATAGGTAAGCTTGCTGCTTTATTCTTTTGGTATCCTCACTCAATTTTTTTGCCTCATTTCAAATTTAATGATGGTTTATTTAACAACCTATAAGGGCCTAATAGGAGAGTCTAAAGTTCTTGGATAACCTCAAGGAAGTGCTCTTGTTAGTCCCCTTAGGAAAGGTGTTAATTCTGACACAAATCACCATTTTCTATGTCCCTCAAAAGAGAAAGTTTGTAGGATAGTAAAGGATAAATGTTCTTTTCCATTTTGAGCCAGATAAAATCCAAGACCTTTTAAAGGTGGATTAAATGGCCTCACAATTGCCTGGAGTATGCTAGGGAGGGCCATGTTGCTTGGGAATGAGGAGTTCCTAATAGCGAGAATCAGACTTAGTGAGAAGCATTCTGGGCTTTCAGGAGGCCTTGAAGTTCACACTGGCTTTGATCTATCTCCTTCCATTTTCTTTATCATTGTTTGCATGGACTGAGAGAGAACTATGTTACATTTTGGCACAGGTTTTTACTTTGGTCTCTGAACTTTCCTAAGTTTGGAGTTTTGAAAATACAATGTCCTTGTACAAGCTGTTTGGTTTCATAAACTGTTATGTGATTGCTTAGGAAGACAAAAAGATTG